>NC_140483.1:135798090-135993090 GCF_964271855.1 Acomys minous
TTCTTATACTATAAATATTAATGACACCCTTACGCCTTTACATTGCATGAGTGATAGAATAAGCATATCTATCTATCACTAGAGAATAAAGAAACACAGAGACAGGCAAAAACACTTTCTAGAATCTCCTCAGAAGAATAAATCCAGTGCCTAAACTACTGCCTACGGTCTATTGATTGTATTATTGTTCCTTTTTATTATTTTGTTATTCACAATAAACAAAACAGAAATATCAAAATCAAACAATTTCTCCCCAGAAATTACTGATGAAAAAAATTCAAACTTAACTCGAGTTCTTTTCTCGGGCCACAAAATTATCCTTTAGTTCAATCTCATGTTAGAAATGAACCTGATGTTGGACTTTATAAAAAAATGTTTTCTAGAATCATTTCAGTATCTGTGTCTGCTCTAGACATGAATAGATTCAAATCTGAGTCATCACAACAATCTCAAGGTGCAATTTTTTCTGGGTAATAGTGTGAACGGAATGATACCAACCGTCAGAATAATTATGATCACAGCCCTGCACAGCAGTTTGAACGTGTATCTGATGTGTCAGCTTTGATATGAGTTCTGGCTATACGTATCAGTTTTATAATGCCTTTTTTTTCCATTTCAAAGAGACAAGTTCAAAAAGAGCTCTTTAGCAGTCATGAGGCTGGGACAAGGTTATATAGTAGCCAGATAGCTCAGAGGTTCTCCTGTCACCTAGCTCTCACTGTAATGCTTAGCAGATAATTGTCAGCAAAGAGTCAGAGGAGGAACGCAAGGGCAGACGTATGCATAAAAGGGTCAATCTCTCACAACTTCTATGGGAGTTTGATGGTCCAATCATGTTTCTAATGACAGCCATAATTTAGACTTTCTATGTGTGTAGATTGATGGGAAGATAGTGAATATTCAGTCAACAACAATAACAAAAAAAAAAGTGTTGGAGTGAATTAGAACATATTTTTTTCCAGTAACTGAAGCACAGAATAATTTTGAGATGCCTGTATTTGGGAAGGAGTCTATTATTTCTTTCTGATATCTTGAGGTTATCCTGAGAGGTGAGACTTGTCATTGGTCAGCTCCTGAAAGCCACCTGTTCTGGTAGAGCAAAGCAAAGGAGTCAGTGTGCTCGTCCCCAAGGGAGGCTGAGAGTAAGAAAATATTCCTGTAATGCTTTTATATTGTCCTTGACTGACAATTTGGTATTCTGCTCTGGCTCTAGGTACTGGCTTAGATCTGTATTCTAACACTATCTGAGATGTGTTCCATTATCCTCAGCATTAAAAAAATGTCATCTTCTAGGCAATTAGAAGTTTCTTCTTGTTACTGATGGTATATTGAGTAATGAGAAAAGTAAATATTTGCTGGTGGGTGGTGATTTCAGGCATTAATCAGGAGTTTGGGGGAAAGAATTATAAGCTTTAATGTGTCTAGTTGGTTCTGAGCTTCATCATCACCATAATAATAGTTTTCCTCCTGTTCGCTATCAGAATATGTTCCTATGAAATTGTTATTACACATATGATGCTGTTTTGTTTCATTATATTTTTTTCAAATGTTAGCAAAAAGTATTTTTAAGCTAAATAAGACAGAGGATTCAATGAGTGAATTTAGTAGCTTAAAACACTTACAGGTTTCTCCTAAGGTCTGCATGAGGTTTTTAGGAAATCACATGTTAGTTAATCTCCATATATTAAAAGGAAAATCTATCTAAGCATACATGAGCACAGTGCATATGCTTTTCATGATGGTAACTATGCTCGACAAAAAAAAGTCTGTATTTTAAAATTTACCTCTTCCATATGTAAGTGGTTAATACTGATCACCTTTACAAGATGTAGAGTCATTTGAGAGGAAAGGCTCTGGTAACAGCTGTAAGGATGTAATCTAGATGAGATTACCCTCTGTCTGAGCCTGCAAGGGAGTATCTTCATTAGATACTCGAGGATAAAGAATGACCCTGAGTCCTGCACTACTTAACATGGACAGGATTAGGTGAGCGTTTGCTTCCTACGAGTTCCATGCTGCCTCTCCTGAAAGCTCCAACCACCAGATATTCCCTGAACTGATGGGCTATGCCTTCAAATTGCCAGTCAAAATAAACTATCCCTTCAGTAGCTTTTATCATGGTACACTTAGCAGTGCAAAAAAGAAAAATAACTAAGACACCTCTGCTTATGTGGGTGTCTATATATTTAATTTAAAAGCTGGTAGACCTATATTCTAAATTTTCCTATGTCCGTCTGTTTCAAAGCTTTACTTGGAAGGCAGAACACTGAAATAATAGGTGTGCATATGAAAGTGACTCGTCATGTAGAGCCTTCTACTCAGTAGATTTTCATAAAAGGATTCCAGTACCCAGGAATACTGACAAAGTGGGCAGTTTTAGTCAGGACTTTGTTCCTGTGACACAGTGCCTGAGGGTAATGAGTGAAAAGAGTAAAGATGTCTTGGCTCAGCTTCAGAGGTCTCAGCTCTAGTCATTTGGATCCATTGCTACAGCTCTGAGTAAAGCGAAGAATCATAGCACAGAAGCTTAGTGGAGGGGTGCTGCCCACTCCATATGTCTAGGAAACATAAATAAAAATGGATCAAAGGAGAAAATAAATCTTTCAAGACATGCCATCAGTGGCCTACTGCATTCAGTATCACCTCCAAAGTCAGAATTATGGGTGAATTAGCTTTATTTTACAGGCCTGTGATCCATACTCTTCTCAGTGATTAGAGTGACTATTTGATAGATGTTGGCAGAGAGTTTTAGAATACTACAGTAGAAAATGTGGACTATTATAGGCTTTGTTGAGGTACCTGGGCATGTGTGTCCATGAGAAGATCTCAGCACAAAGGTAGTTCTTCAGCAATGTCCTTTTGAGGTGAAGGACATGAACATTGATACAAAAATGTCCCAGGCAGAGGTGGGACAACTAGAGAAATTTAAGGGATAGTTAAGAGTAGGTAACAGTGTATCTGAGAAGTACCAGGGATGTGATTTAAGTTGAAACCTCTGATCCAGCTGAGTTTTGAGTGTGGTGGCAAGTCAGTAGCATGTTTGAACAAAGACATTCTGTGTGTCAGTACAGAGTTGAGTTACTCAAGCTGCTCAGTTTAGACAACTTAAGACAAGAAGAAGAAGTGAAGCATTTTCCCAGGAAGCATAAGGCACCTCCAGATACCTCAAACTACATTTCATATAGATAACTTACAGTTCAGTCAGTACATCATTGTTACCTCTCTGTACCTGTACATTTTCCTTGGGACTGTTTGGGCATGTGTCTACAAATGTGATCCATGCTTTATATATATATATATATTTCATACATTATGTGTCAAGATCAGGCTTCTTTAATTGCAGACCAAAATGAGATTTCTCTAGCCATATTGTCATCCTTGCCAATGAACTGTATTCACTTATGGAACAAATCACTGCAAGCTTTATTTTGGGACCTGTCTTTGTCCCTTTGCTATAAGTAAATGTTACAGTGCTTGATCCTGATGTATTTGCTGTCCGTTCCGACAATACCTCAACCATGATCTAGTCTGGGTGGTATTTACTGCCACTGCCCTTTTGTACTCGTGTAGTAGGCCCATACTTCAGTGGGTTTATATGTATAGATTATTAGTTTGTGGAGCCATTAGCCAACCAAGTGAATGTGGCAGGCAACCATAGGACTATGGCTGGAGTTTAGGAAAGCTATCAGGTGGCAAAAGAACTTTGAAATAAAGCAGTTTATACATGGCAAGAGAAATAGAATAGGCCAACAACAGACCAGGAATGCTCCAGAATCCAGGGTGAAAAGATGCCACCAAAGTGGGATGAGGAACAGAGCAGAATTCTGTCACTGAATACAAGAGCAAAGGTACTTCATGGATGGAGGAAAATGAATGGCACACTGTGTCAAATATTACTCTTGAGTCAAGTAAGAGGAGGCCCAGTCCTCAAAGGTAACATTTTGCTGCTGTTGTTGTTGTTGTTGTTTTTGTTTGCTTAATTTGCTTTGTTTTTCAGAATAAGGAGGTGGCATTTTATTGGAGTAGGTTCACATTCCCACCAGCAATGAAGGAATGTTCCTCTCTTTCCACATCCTCGCCAGCATGTGGTGTCGCTTGAATTTTTGATCTTAGCCATTCTGATGAGTGTAAGATGGAATCTCAGAATTGTCTTGATTTGCATTTCCCTGATGACTAAGGAGGTTGAGAATTTCTTTAAGTGTTTCTCAGCCATCTGATATTCCTCTGTGGAGAATTCTATTTAGTTCCAAGCCCCATTTCTCATTTGGGTTATTTGGTTTGGTGGTGTTTAATTTCTTGAGCTCTTTATATATTTTGGATATTAGACCTTTGTCAGATGTAGGGTTGGGGAGTAGGTTCAAGAGAGAGTGGAAAGAAAAAAATTGAAAATATCAAATATTGAGGTTAATCATTCACCAAAGAAGTGCATATCTTAATCTTTTTGCAAGATTTACTTGCTATGAGACATTTACTAAATACATAACTTAGGTGGTAATTAATTTAATAAATGCCTTCTTAACATCTAAAAACCATCTGTGCCATTTAGTCCATTGTGATGACTGAGATGTATGGTACACAGTACAAATTTTAATGTTATCCTTTTGAATTGTAGTCTACTTTTTGATTCTCAATATCAGATAACCTATTAATCTCTGAGCCAAAATATCATCCAATACCTTGGATTGGGTCCTAAGGACATTTGTATGTGAACAACATTGCTTAGCTGGTTTATTTTTCTTCAGTATTGGAGCTAGTTTGATTCATCCCTGTCTGTAGTAAATTGTTTTCTGACCAGGAATTTGCCAATAATACAGCTGGAACATTTCTAACCATATAGTGTGTGTGTGTGTGTGTGTGTGTGTGTGTGTGTGTGTAATTCTGGCCAGAGCCTACCAGTGCTGAAGCCCCATTGCTTTACAGATCTCCTGACTTGTTGGTCATAAAGAGTCAGGCAAAAGTCAGTCTTTTTTCTTTTTTCCAGGTATCGATTTCCTTTGGTAATAACTCCATTTCACTAGTATCCAAAATGTCCTATACTGGGTTCTAGCTAGCTATGGCTGAGCCATTGTTAATCAATTTGGGTAGTATACATTCATAATCCTTAGTCTAGCATATCACCAGACAGAAAAAAA
The DNA here is from genome assembly GCF_964271855.1 of Acomys minous. NCBI lineage: Eukaryota > Metazoa > Chordata > Mammalia > Rodentia > Muridae > Acomys > Acomys minous. The sequence goes on from NC_140483.1 coordinate 135,803,223, forward strand.
TAAAGATTGGTCATTTGTGCTAGGCACTGGATTTGTAGCAACTGACTTGGTTTCAACTCCATACTGGTAGATTTCAATGGTATATATGTGAGGGATCCCTTTTCCTCAAGTGTTTAAGCCTTGACTTTTCTGTTTTGTTTTGTTTTACTTATAGTAATTGGTAGATAAATATATTACCACATAGGTTATAATTGCAACATATTTAAAATATTATTTAAACTAAATAATTTCATTCTTTCTTTCACATATAATTTAAGTGCACATATCATTATTATATCACAATTTATTACATATGATTATAATAGTATAAGTTAAATAAAGTATGCATGAACAAAGAAAATTATTAAATATAGAAATAATGAAAACCAATTCCTATGTAGTTCAACATTAGTCTGTACTCTCCATTGTCACAATAAATATCACAATCCAGGTGGTTCACACAGATTTTTTTTCTCACACTTGTAGAGACAACAAGCCCAAGAGCAGGGTGCTGGCAGGGCTGGTAATGGCTTTCTTCTTCTTCTTCTTCTTCTTCTTCTTCTTCTTCTTCTTCTTCTTCTTCTTCTTCTTCTTCTTCTTCTTCAGATCAGCAAGATCTTCCTTCTGTGTTTGTGTCTAGGTTTCCTCAGATTTAAATGACAACAGACACAGGGAATAAGGCCTCACCCCAGTTATGTAATTAACTCATTTGCCTTTAATAGTTATTATTGTATTATCTTATGGAAATGAGGTCCAGAACTTCACTATACATGTTTTTTTTAAGGAAAAGCAAATGTGGTGCATAGCATTCCCCATCATGTCAGCCAACATAGTATAATTCACACCAGACAATGAGTTAACAAAGAAACTATAGCACATATTCAAGGAAGTTCAGTTTGCCAAAAGGAGCACTTCTGCCATTGGCAATAAGCATTGTGTCAACTGAGAATAGGGTAAGCAAATATCAACACCATATATTTTCGTATATTTTGTGTAGAAACTTATAAAAAGCACAGCCACAAAAAGAAAGTAGAATGTCCAAATACCTGTGGGTTAAGTGTGAGAAAAACAGGGATGTTGGTCAAGAGTGTAGTGATTTAGACAAGCAGAAAGAATAAAGAAGTATTCAAGATCATACCACCTTACTTAGTGAGAGAAGCATGGGAGAATGGGGAAATAGAAAGATACAGCGGGTCCTAGAAACCTACAAAAAGAACATTATGATTGGCGGATCTGGACCAGGGGTTCTGTGCAAACTATGGCACCAACCAAGAACAATAAGTGCAGTAAACTTCGAACCCCTACCCAGATCTAGCCAATGGACAGGACATTCTCTACAGTTGAGTGGAGAGTGGGGACTGACTTTCACATGAACTCTGGTGCCCCATTTTTTACTATGTCCCCTTGATGGGGAGGCCTGGTGGCACTCAGAGGAAGGATAACAGGCTATGAAGAAAAGACTTGATACCCTATGAGCATATACAGGGGGAAGAGGGCTCACCTTAGTCACAGTCATAGGGGAGGAGAATAGGGTGAAAGCTGGATGGAGGGAGGAATGGGAGGATACAAGGGATGGGATAGCAATTGAAATGTAATATGAGTAAATTAATAAAAAGTTAAAAAAAAGAAAGATAAAGGAACGGAGAATTTGAACAAAGACTTCCATCCTGTGAATAAGAACATGGTGCTTTGGGGGCACACTTGAGAGAAAGAATGTCAGGGCATGAGGAAATGAGAAACAAGACCAACCAGAGATTGCCTTAGACTCACCTGCACTTCTGCAGATGTCATGGGCACAAAATAAAAACAAAACAAACAAACAAAGAAAAAATCCAAAAACCAAAAAATAAAACACACACACACACACACACACACACAGAGAGAGTGAGAGAGACACAGAGAGAGACAGAGAGACAGAGAGAGAGAGAGAGAGAGAGAGAGACAGAGAGAGAGAGAGAGAGAGAGAGAGAGAGAGAGAGAGAGAGAGAGAGAGAAAGAACTTTTAAACAAAGATAGCCCTTAGGCAAGGTGCACTGCACAAAAACAGTTAGACCTGATCAGTTTGGCTTGCAGTCCTGACACTCAGAGGATATAAGGCTGCAGAGCGTCTCCTGAGCACATGTTCCTCCTCCCCCTCCTCCTTCTCTCCCCCCTCAGACTTCAAAGTGTACCTAACTGGTGTTGTGTAGGACTCATTGTATCCCTTATTTTTGTATTTCTTTGTGATGGTGTTACTGTTTTTTTTTTTTAAATCAACAATCATGTTTAGTTTCAGAAAATATTTTAAGAGTCTTGCTAGTGTGTAAATGTTAACTTTATTTAAAGTATTATATAATTCAAAACTATGCAATTGGCCATGATCTGCTGCAAACATTGCAAAATGTTGAAAATAAGTGCATCAAGAAGATTTCTCTGCTCCTCTTATCCACTCCTCAACTGTTCCCAAACCTTCACGTCATATTTAGCCACTAGTACTAATTGGAAATCCCTAATTAAACATCACAAGCTAATTCTTTTGTTTTTGTTTTTGCCATATTTATGAATTCATGTGCGCATACAAGTGGTGAGTTCTTTTTGGTGCCAAATCACAAAGAATTAATTGTGACTTGCAATAAGGAGGTGTGTAGGAGCAAGAAGACCTTCAGAACTTAGGAAGGCACCGCTATGTGAGGGCTTCTCTCACTGCATCTGCCAGTGCTGATATCAACAGAAGCCTTTAAACCAGTTGGTGATACCTTCACTTCTCACTCCAGTGGCACATTTATGTTTTGTATTTTGCTATTAACAACATTGTTTTTCAAGAGTCAAGTGTCAACAGTGTGCATAATGGTTATTGTGCTGTAGAAGTTGCACATGACAAATGCCGTATGTGTGTACCCACCTTTTTACTGGGTCACTTGTAACTTTTGAACAGTAAAGACTGGAATTCCCAGCACAGCAATGTAAGAATTATTATTATTTTTTTTTTTTACAGATTCAATATGTGTCACCTTCTCTTCTTACTTATTTTTGCCCTCTGAGTGGTAGCATTGTTTTCTCCCTTTGTGGATGGTAAAATTGAAAAACTCAAAGCGATTGAATCACAAAGCTGGCATATGTCAGGTATGAGATTCAAGTCTCCATCGGAGTCTAAGATTCAAATTTCAACTATTAATTATTTCACAAAATGAGAAATTACGTTTTGCAGGATGTTTTCTTTTCAAAAAATATTTTAAAAGAATGGGAGTAGCCCCTTTTCTCTATACATAGGCTGTGAGGGATGCATGAAAAAACTTTTGTGAATTTTTTTTGTTACTTCATGAATATACATCCTCCTAGCTCTGGACAATTACTGTCCCTATGCCTTCCTCATATTTCAGCAACTCCTTCCCTTGTGGTTGCTATGTTGAGAACAGGCTTTTCATGAGTTCTCAGGTGACAGCAAGGAACAACTACCAAACAATGCACACGCAGGAGCTAAGGCTAGCTTGTAAACTGAGACTGGGAAAAATGCCCGGGGATGACTTCATGCCAGCTTTCTCCCTTTCCCTCCCTCCTTCTCTTCTTCCTTCCTTCCTGCCTCCCCTTTCTTTTCTTCTCTTTTTATTTACTTATATATTCTTTCTTAACAGAGAATTCTTCAGTAGAAGCAGCCTCTTCCTGCACGGTGATATGCTAAGGATCAGGGTAATATCTGGGTTAGGTGATACCAGAATAGAGAGCATGGAAGAGATTTGAAGGGCACACCAGATTCACACATAGGGCTTTTCATTTGCTTGGGAGACATTATTTAGTACTTCTAGAGAGCAATAGCTCTATCCTTTTTCTTCTATCAGAATCACTTACTGTTGCTGCATACGCATGGCTGGGATCCCTGTCTGGAGAGAGTTCTGCCTAATACGTTAACAAGAGCTACCACCTAGCACAGCCTGTGACAGCAAGGGTGCCTGCAGGGGTTCCAGAAGATGAGATAGATGGTCATTTTATGAGAAGCATATGATTCCCTCTATTAAGTAATGAGAGGCATCAAGAAAGCATCTTGACTTGGTTGGGTCACTCACATGAAACACTGCATCAAGACCTGTCAGCGCATTCTTGTGGGTCCTTGTGAGGTTTCTCACAGCTGAGTGACATTTTTGTCTATTTGGATTCTCGACTTTTGAATTTCCAATTAACTTGGATTCTGTAACCACTATAATCACATACAGACATGGAGGCTCCTGTGTAGTAGCATCTATTCAGCATGTAAAATGATTTTCCTTGAGCCATTTGCCTGATATTCCTACTGGTTCTTGTCAGCTCCTATTTGTCTTTCCCATGGTCCTGACTGATCCTGCAGGCTCTGTTTTACCTGGATCTTTCTAACTCGCATTCCTTCCTGTTTCTTAACACTTTTGACATCTGCTTCCAGTTCCCAGGCCTTGTCAGGATTTTTTTTTAATTTTAAATTTTAACTTTCGGTTAAGTGATTAAAAAACAAGACCATCTCCTTCCTTCAGTAACATTCTTTTGTGCTCTTTGGGCTGGGCTGGGGGAGTTCTTTGAGAGGAATGGTGCTTGCTGATGGGATCTGTTTATCTGGAAAGAGCAGCGATAAGGGGAGGGTAGAGAGCAACTACAGAACGCTGACCACTGCCAAAGCAAAACGACGCAGCCTTCCACGGTCTACTGGGAAGAGGTGTTGTCATTCGGAAGTTATCTCAGCGGCTGTTCTGTGTGCACAATAGGCCAGTATCTGTGTGGAACGCAAAAGCAAGCCTTCATCACTCTGCGAAACTCAGGAAAAGTAAATGCCGCTGGGCAAACAAGACTAACTCAGGGAATGACAGAACGTAAAGGAGCATTGGCGATATTGCAGGTTGTGCTGGAGCTGTAGCACCGGAAGAATCCCCAAGACCCCACATAAAAGACCTCAGGCTGGCTTGGAATTATGCCTGAAGCCCTGCAATCCTCGCCAGAAACTCCGAGTGGTGCTTCTAAAATCTTTTATCTGTTATGCTTTAAAAAGAGACAATGGAAGGGACTTTCGTTTAAATGTGTTCCTTAGAATACATGTAAATATTTCCCCACAAAACTCCAAAATAATCTCATGTTAGCCTAAAAGCTGACAAGGTGATTATAATAGTAATCTTCGTTGTCAACGGTATTGTATCTGAGATCAATAAGAGGCACATCTCTGGACGGGTCTCCAGAAAGAGGCAACACTTTCCAGGGACATCACAATTGTAAAATGGCCATGAGTGTAGTGGGGGGGGGGATGCTTCATCTTCACTTCCTGTTGTAAGTACATCTACTACTCTGTCCTTGCCACTGCCGCTGCCATCTGAAACCAGCGTCTGATATGGACTCAGAGTAAGCGGCGCTCTCCTCTCCTCTGGGCCTTCGTTTCCAGACTGGGACTCCATTACTGAAGACTGAAGAATTACCAAGTTCTTAGTTTCTACAACATGCAGATAGCCACTTTCAGACTGCCTAGCCCACATTATACAAGGCAATCTATTAAATTCTCTTTGTAATGTATGTTTATCTGTTTTGTTCCTCCTGAGAACCCTGAGTAATAGAGTAACCTTAAAGTATATTGTTATTATTAGGCGTATTGGCATAAGGCACATCACAGGTTATTTGAATAGCTCATCATTCTTGGCTGCTTTTGTAATTCGAGAGTGTTGTCTTTCAAACTTCAAAGCCTGGGGATCCTTAGTCATGGTGTTTAACAATCTGAGTAGAAAATCCATAGAAATGTCCAGTATCTGTTCTAACTTGTGATGCAGACAAACTTCAGCTGCCATATCTCTGCAAGAATAATATTTTTCTTCCTACAAAAGTTTTATTTATGACTTATCCACTGTTGTGTGTTAAACAATGCCAACCTCCAGTGCCTCCTTCCTGTGCTGACTGTGTGTTTTGCCTTGGGAGCAAGTGGTGGCTGAGGTAAGGATCAGCAGAAGCCATAGCTAGACCAAACATCTGAGAAAACCTACTCACATGGCTTGAATAAGCCTGTCTGATGGTGGAGAACACCACTAAGGGATGTTGAATAAACCCAGTGAGCTCTTTATACATTTTTGAGCATATGACAGTGTGCTGGCTAGCTTTATGTCAAGTTGATACAAACTAGAGTCATTGGAGAAGAAAGAACCTTACTGGGGAAAATGCCACCATAATATCAGACTTCAGACAAGACCGGAAAGCATTTTCTTACTTAGTAATTGAAATAAGAGAACCCAGATCGTTGTGGGTCCTGCCATGCCTGACTGATGGTCCTGGGTGCTATAAGAAAGCCATGAACACCAAGCCAATAAGCATCACTCCCCCATACTCTCTGCATCACTTCTTGCCTCTGGGTGCCTATCTTTTTTGAGTTCCGGCCCCAGACTGCTTTCAGTAATAAACTGTCATGTGGAAGAGTAAGTCACATAAACACTTTCTTCCCCAAGTTGCTTTTAGTTATGGTGCTCAACATAGCAACAAAAACCTAAGCATGATCATGGGCTTTTAAGAGGGACTGTCTCTTGGGCTCCATGGTTAAGAGCACTGCCTGTTCTTCCAAAGGTCCTGAGTTCAATTCTCAGAAACCACATGGTGGCTCACAACCATCTGTAATGAAATCTGGTGCCGCTTTCTGGTCTGCAGGTGTATATGCAGGCAAAATATTGTATACATAATCAATAAATAAAGCTTTTTAAAAAAGGGACTGTCTCAAGAGCTAAGATTATAAAAGCTGCACTAAAACTGAAGCCATTATGAACTGATTACTAAGTCCCCAAGATGTAAATTCCACTATGCTCCTCTACTCAGGTATGTCACTGCTGCATAAATTACACACACACACACACACACACACACACACACACACACACACACACACATACACACACACACACGTGTGTGTATGTATATGTATATATAATATATCCTGATTATTACTTTTCTTTCTTTTTTTTTTTTTCCAAGACAGAGTTTCTCTGTATAACCTTGGCTGTCCTGAACTCACTTTGTAGACCAAGCTGGCCTCAAACTCACAGGGATCTGCCTGCTTCTGCCTCCAGAGTTCTGGGATTATCCATCTTACATCCTGATTGTTATCCTGTCACTTGTATCTTCCTGTAGTCCCTCCCTCTTTCACACTATGACCCTCCCATAGACCTCTGACAGAAGGGGAACTCCTCCCCCACCATATGACTACACTCTATCAGGTTCATCTGAACGAATAGCCTGCTTTTCCTTCCTCTGTGTGCTGCCAGGCCTCCTCTCCAAGGGGAAGTGATCAAATTGGGGGCAACAGAGTTCATGTCAGGGGCAGTCCCAACTCATCCCACAGTCCTGGAGAACGAACTGTCCATTGGCGAGATCTGAACAAGGGGATCTAGGTTTATTCCGTGCATTATCCTTGGTTGGTACAACAGTTTGTGTAGGTCTCCCTGGGCCCAGATCCACCAGCATTGATGGTCTCCATGCCCCCATTCTTCCATACTACTCTTACCTGGAGACCAGCAGCAGCAAGTCCCAGCATCTGTCCTGATCTCCAGCCCAAGGGCTAAGATCAAAACTCAAGTGACAGCACATATTGTCGAGGATGTGGAGAAAGGGGAGCACTCCTCCATTGCTGGTGGGAGTGCAAACTTGTACAACCACTTTGGAAATCAATCTGGCGCTTTCTCAGAAAACTGGGAATAGTGCTACCTCAAGACTCAGCTATACCACTCTTCGAGTCAGCTTTATTCATAATAGCCAGAACCTAGAAAAACCTAGATGTCCCTCAACCAAAGAATGCATAAAGAAATTGTGGTACTTTTACACAATGGAATACTACTCAGCTATTAAAAACAAAGAAATCTTGAGATTTTCAGTCAAAGGTATGGCACTGGAAATGATTGTCCTGAGTGAGGTAACCCAGACCCAGAACGACATGTAGACTACACCTCTTGACAGGAGGAGGAGCAGGTGTGCAGAGAGCAAGACAATCAACTGGTGGGGTGACTGTTTAGATGTACAATTTTCCCACTTGCAAAGTCCTTCCATTCTCATGCTAAGAATATGCTCTCATCTGTGTCTGACATTGGTCCAAAGTCGAGGTGTTCATCTAAGTCAGGTTCAGGCTTGGTGCAGGATTCTAAGGTGTGTTCCTCCCAGACTGCCAAGAAAAAGATGTGATATCTGCTCTGTCACACTTGAACACGTGCTGATGCCAAAGTAAGTGCAATAAATAGTTCACTGGGGAGGGTGTGGGAAGCATTTTGAAATACTGCCAGAACTACAGTGCTTTTTGCTTGACTCTGGCCCTGAGACTTTCCCTGGGAGTTACTCTGTGATTCAGACATTACCCTCTGGTTATTTTGGTTCATTTTTATGGTTTTATTTTTGTAGTTCTCTCAGCTTGCTTCTTGTCCTGGAAGATTTTTTTCAAATTTTAAGATCATTTCAATTTTGAATTGCTTTTTAAAAAAAAATCTAAGCTGTTATGTCAAACTCCTTTGTCAACATAATGAGTTCATGTAAATCTCAGCTCAAAGTATTAGCAAAGTCAAATACAAGTCCCTCCCTGTCAAGTTGAATTGAGCCACACCCTTATGGTCATTACTTTTCTTCTAATAGGGTACTGAAATGTTGACTATTGATAAGATAATTAGATGCTTATGGATTATTACTTAGTTGAGGTATGGCAAGCATGTGCTTGCATAGGATTTCTCAATAAAGAAAGGTCTTAGAAGGAATTACCCTGAGTTTTTCTTTATACTAAGGAAGTTTCTTTTCTTTTCTTTTTTAATTTCCCTGTCTGGAAAGGCTATCTGGCCTTCTGCAGTTCCATGTTAAAACCCTTTCTCACTCTGCTTTTCATTTGCCACTTAAAAACCAGTCAATTTCTTCATTCGAGCCAGCAATGAGTCTATGTTTTGGTCAGAGCCAAACACATTAGTTAATTTCCTTTTTTCCATATTACCATGGAAGACAGTGTGGCCAAAGTTTCTTCCATTACACAACATATGGTGTCTCTTCCCTAGCTCTTAGCAATGTTCTTTCATTAATATCCCTCTCATGGCTGGCCATCCTATCTCCTCTCTACCTTCCCCTTTTAAGAAAATTATAGCTTTCTTACAGCAGCACTTAATTTGAAGGCATAGATTTACTCTTAGTGATTTATTGCTGGGAAACTTAATGACTTTTTTGCTCACAACTTGATGTTTCATGTAACTGGAAAGAGCTTGGCTGGGAAGTTTGTTATTCACCCATTAGTTTGTTTATTCCCGAAACCAAGAGGACCTCTTCAGTCAGATTTCTCTGTCTCCCAGTGCTCCTTGGCCTTTGTTCTCTCCCTACCTGGAAGGCATTTTATGGAATGGTGTGACCAGCAATACCATTTACTGCATGGCACATGGCCTCCAAGACAAAAGCAAGCAGAAGCTTGTATGCCAGATAGAGATAATCTTTGGAGCTGTCTCAGTGCTGTCATGTACATATCAGTCAGAAAGGTCACATGGTTTACTGTATGCACTGTAGATTTAAGCCCCCCCCCCCATTTGTGATTACTCTATTGTCTGTTCACTTTAAAGCAGGTGGCTTATGAGGCAAATCAGTAGCTCATATGAGTGGTAAACCCTAACAGCTTGTCTTTGGGAATTCTGCCAAAACTTTCACTTTACACAACCCCATAATTCTATCCTCCCATCCATTCAACACTGTCTCCAAATGATGACATTCAATTGTGATTAACTCAAAATCAACTTCCATTCCCGATTAGACATTTTAATACTTAGAATCTTAAGTTTTTATGAATAAGACTTAGATGTGGACAGCACACTTTTGTACTTCAGAAGCATTCTCATACCTGATGATACATCAGAAAACACAAATGTCTCTAAGTCAAATGAAATAATTCAGTCTTTCCTTGACTTTAAATGGTTTATGATGTTCTTTTAGATGAAGGGAACATTTGAACTTACCTATGAAAAGATAGTGCTCATGTTTTCAAATGCAGTGTGGCCATATACATGTACTTCCAATGACACTTATGTGCTTAGTTTTGTTTTATTTTCAGTGAGTGTTTCAGCCAGCCTGCATGTCTGTGTGCCACATGTGTACCTAGTGGCTATAGAGACCAGAAGAAGAAATTGAGTTCACTAGAATTGAGTTTACTAGTGCTTGGGAGCTGCTGTTTTGGTACAGAGAATTGAACCTGGGTCCTTTGAAAGAGAAGTCACTGCTTTCAGCTGATGAGATCATGAGTCTCTTATTTCTAAAAAAAATTAATAATCATCAGGTTTCCAAGGAAGATGAAAAATGATCATTTTCAGCTTTGTCTATCATAGGTTTTCTGTATGCACTTCATTTTCCTTAATTTAGGTGTTTAAAAATAATGTCCTTAAGAAGGGCTATAAGCCTTCCATAGACACAAAGTACAACTTAGAGCTTAGAGTATATGTTATGATAAAGCAAATACAAATAAATTAAGGTATAGTATTTGTATTATATTTGATAGCAATTAGAAGATGAAAAAACAAATATTTTGTCTTTTAAAGCGATTAATTAGAATTCATTCTTATTAGGCTCAACACAAAACAAGCGCTGTTTTTCATATTTTATTTTGACCATTTTTTCATTCATTAATGTATTTGTTTACTTTGTATTCTGATGAGAACTTCTCCCTCTTTCTTCTCCTCACAGTTCCTCCCTCTCCCCTCATGACCTCTCCCTAACTTCTCAGAGAAGGAAAGACCTTCCATGGATATCAACTCACCCCGGCATATCAAGTTACATGAGGTGCATCTTCTATTGAGGCTCTACAAGATGGTCCATATACTGGCCACCTTTATACTTTTTATAATTTTGGGCCAGTTTATCTTGAAATTTTCATTTTGATGATATCTAAAGAAAATCAGATGTATTGATATTCTAATTTTGTTCTATAGCCAGGTAAAAGTGGTGCATGCCTTTAATTCCAGAACTTGGGAGGAAAAGGCACGCAGATCTCTGGGTTTGAGCCAGCCTGGTCTACAGAGTGAGTTCCAAGACAGCCAGAGTTACACAAAGAAACCTTGTCTAAAAACAAAATAAAACAAAAATAATAACAACAACAACAAAAAGAAAACCAAGTCAAAAAAAAAAAAACAAGACCAACAACAACAAAAAAACTAAACCAAAACTTTATTATAAAGTATATTCAAGTAAAACATCATCACAGTGACATCAAATAGTCCCAAAGTCTATATATCTTGCTGAACTTCTAGACAGTTAGAATAGACATTCCAAAGTTACAGAGCTCCACATTGGACTTTGCACTTCGAATATCAAGTATATTTTCATGCACTGCCCAAGACAGAGTTAAAACTAGAAAAACAATTATTTCTTTATCTTCTTTCAAGTATCTATTAGTTGCCTTCATCCATATCATCACCTAATGTTTTTCTTTTGCTGTTCTTCTTTCTATACATTATACTGAACCCACATTTAAATTTTTTACACATATACATGCCTATGTAGGTTATATTCACTTTTTTTCTGAGATTTTGTGGTCTCAATTAATATTACACATTTTTCAGACCATCTTATTTCATCTAAATGTTCTGATTTTTCTTTAGAGCTGACTAGCATTAATATAGTAATATAATATTTATATATTAATAGATGGATAGGATTAGAATTACTAAGGGGTGTGTTGGGGGAAGTGGGCACTGAGGATGGGCTTTGAGATTTTTAAAAGCCTACACTTGGAATAGTGTTTTTCTCTTTCATTCTTTCAGCCTTGGGACCATGACATAGCTTGCAGCTGCTGCTCCAGTGCCTTGTGTGCCACCATGATAGCAATGGATAAAACATCTCAAACTATAAGCATATTTTCAGTTAAACGCTTTGTTTAATGAGAATTGCCTACATCATGGTGTCTCTTCATGACAATAAAAAGCAACGGCTAAAACGGCTAAGTCAGTCTCTCTCCACATCCTCTCCAACATTTGTTGTCAGATTTCCTGAACTGGGCTTCAGTGGTGTACCGAAGTAGTTTACATCTTCATTTATCTTATATTTAGAGATACTGAACACTTTTAAAAAGAGTTACTGACCATCTATGTTTCCATTTTTGAAAACTGTCTGTATTTTATTAGCTCATTTGTTGATTGGCAGTTTTATTTCCTTGGTAATTAATTTTTGCAATTCTTTTTAAGTTGTGGATATCTGCTTCTTGTCTGAAACATGGCTGTAAAGATTTTCTCCCATTCTGTGGGCTATCTGTGTGCTCTGATGATAGTTTCCTATTCTGTGCAGAAACTTTTTATTTTTTCATCCGCTGGTATTTTGGGATAGTTCCTATGTTGTTGTGCTCTATTCAGAAAGTTCCTGCCTACATCCACTTTTAGATATAGTACAGCTTTATCATGGTGTAAGCTGTCATTTAACTATATTTAATAATCATCAATTTCTTCTTTACATTTGAAGAATCACATTTCTTCTCATGTTATTTACCTTCTAGGTCTATTAGTGATAAATCCATGTAGCTCTTATAAGAACTTGACATTACGTTGCCATCAAGTTGGAATGGGCACTGAGTTATAAGCTGGTAGGCTTTTTTCTTATATTATTTTATGGCTAGTATTTTTTCACATTTGTATTGGTTTTAATCAACCTTGTTATTCCTTGACATATATTTTCTTGTCAAATGAAATTTTTTACTTTCATTATATCACCAACTTTGAGCTCTTTGATTATGATCATTATGATACATTTTTGGTGTGAGAGATTGGATGAATGTGTAACTTGTTATTTCTATCTAATTCAGAAAACTTTGAACATTATTTCTTCATTGTCTCCATTTTTACCCTTCATCTACGTAACAATAAACTGAATGGTGCCCGCATTTTTACCATTTTTTGCATTCATTTAAAAAAATCGGTTCTGCCACATCTCTTATTTAATTTTTGATGAGTCTAGCTTATATATATTTAGTTCATTCATTGATATTTTTCTGGAATGTTTAATTTTCCATTAATCTTATCCAGTGCATTTTTATTTAACAAATTTTCACAGCTAGGATTTTGGTGAACTTTAAAGACTGTCATTGGGTCTACTTAACTTTTAACATATGGACTTCAGTAATAATAACATTTTATGTGTTTCTCTACATTCTTACTTCTGTTTAAATTATATATTTTAACTGATTACTTCTTTTCATTAAAAACTGTTTCTTTTTTGCCTTTCTTACAATTTCTAATGAATGCTAATAACTGTGAACTATACTTACAGATGTTCTGTATTTCCATAGATATATTTAAGGGAAATTTTCAACTTACATAGGAATATCTTAATTACTTCTGTTCTTGACTTTAAGTTTTATGTAATGCATCTTGAAACAAACACTAAAGCTGAGAGTTAGGGAAATTGAAAGTATAAACTATTTGTTTTACTTCTCAAAAGTCAGTGTGTGTGTTTGTGTGTGTGTGTGTGTTTATCTTCTTGTGTAGGTTTTTTTAAAATTCTCGTTTTGTTCTCTTGAGTGTAGCACTTTCTGTAGTCCTGGATTAGTAGATAAATAACAGTTCCATTTGGTTATTGTGAAATGTCTTCTTTGCTCTATCTACAGTAATTGAAAGTTTTGTTGGGTATAGCAGTCTGGGTAGCATCTGTGGTCTCTAAAAGTCTACAGGCCACTGGTCCATGACCTTCTGCCTCTTCCTCTTCCTGCTCTTCTTTTACAGTTTTGTACTTTAGCAAACAGATAAATATGTTTTATGTCATTTTGACTATATAAATGAATGTATTGGAATTGTCTTTTAGAAATATGAAAACAGCACTTGTTTATTGCTGGACTGAGCAGCAAAAATGCCATTGCAGACTGAGAAACAAACAAGCATAACAAACAAACAAACAAACACAAAGACATCAGTTATCCAGTGTTTAAGAAAGACTTTCATCATTTTAAACTCTTAAAAAAGAAACATGGGATGTATCAGGCAGGATGTATTCATAACCCATTTTTGTGCCGGAATTCTTTCTTTGAGGTAGAGTAAGGGACCTAGTGTCCACTTTGCCCTGGAAATATCCCCACTTAGCCTACATGGGGCTTTTCTGTTCTGACATTTGCATCTCCTTTTATTCCTACCTATATAGTGTGAGCCCTTTCTAATAGAAGTTAATAGCTTGATATGTCTGCCTTCCGAATCAAAATTAATATAAACTTTCTAGTCTTGTGTAAAGCCCCTTCTCTCATAGCATAGGTGCAGAATAGATAGCATTGTTTCAAACCAAGGTCAAAGAGGATACTTAAAAAATACAGGTGATATGTGATCAAAATGTGTGTATACACATATTTTAATAAAACATATGTAGTTTTATTTTCCCATAGTTATCACATATCTATAAGAGTAATAGGTTAATTAATTACTGGCATATATAATCGCACACACAAAAGATACCTGTCTGCTACTGGTGTCCTGATTATTAAACTGTCTTCTGAGTTTACAAATCTGTATGGCATTTGGGTTAATGACTTCCACCGCATATGCGCTCTTATAGGACTCAAAACCAAGTGTCAGAGGAAATATCTGCAAAATATGACAAGAAGGTGAGGAGTCTGAATAGTTGTTACTTGGCAAACCCAGAACTCTGATGTAAAGAGAAAGGAAGAGAGAGCTGCCAAGTGTTTAACTTGTACCCTGTCTATGGTTGCAAGTAAATAGCTCTAGCTTGGTCCCCGGCCCCAGGACTTACTGCAGTAGTAACAAGGAGGCTTTTGCAGAGGGAAACAGTACAGGAATACAATTGTGCTTGGAGTTCTCTCAGAGCACTTTAATTTGTAATAATACATATCATGTTTTTATACAAAAAGAAACAAGAAACCAGAAATTGTAAAAATGGCATCAGAGTAAACTTAAATGTAAACAAAGTTAAAACACAGCTGCACTGGAAAGTCTTTACTCAGAATGTATGATCTTTCCTCTATAATCTGAAGTTCTCTCCTGCTTCCTACTTAAGCTTACCTCTCACAATCTACACATTCAGCACCCTCCTAAATGCAAAGGTCAAATGCAATTAGGGAAGAATTGCATACAAATTCCTGGGACACTTAGGTAGGATTTTAAGGAGCAGTAACAGTCAACAGGCCCCACTGGGATGGTTTCTTATAGGAAAGAATAGCTGATCTAATAAAAGTACAGGCTGTTTTGCTCAGAGCCTCATATCCTACAACAAACAGTAAGACTTCATGTGTCTATTATGTAAGAAGAATTCCATAAACATTATTCTAAAGTTTCTGTGCTTGGTGCAAGATATCACATTAATTTCTTATACTGTGCTAAAAACATACCTAGACATCATTATTACTAAAATAAAACATTCGTATAATGCGATAATATAACTTCAATGTTAACTGTATGGGACTTAGAGCTACCATGAAATAAAATTTCTAGGCATGTGTGGGGGGTATCTAGATGAGGTTATGAAGTAGGATGATGGACCTTAAATGAAGGTGGAACCATTCCATGGGCTGGTGTTCTGGGTGAAGATAAAGGAGAAAGTCTCCTGGCACAAGCATTCAATGTTCTCTTCTTATGCACGGTGGATGCAATATGACCAGCTGACAATTGCTTCTGGCCCCTACATTTTTCTTTTAATATAGACTGGATGTGTTAGATTTATAAGTCAAAATAATATTCTTTCCATCCATGTGTTGTTTTTGGAAAGTGTTTTATCTAAGCAGTGGTAGATGTAGTTAATACACAAAGTTAAAATCATGGAGTGGAGCTGTTGGTGTGAGAAGCTGACCTTGTGGTTCTGAGGCACTTGAAACTGGATTGCTGGGGGAATCTGAAAAGAATGTAACTTTGTGTCAGAAAAAACACTTGTTGGAAGCAGAGCCTAATGGATCATTCCGGCAATCCAGTGAACGCTGAATGATATAAACACTGAGAGAAATATGGACAGTGGCGAGTCACTTCATTAGGGGAACAGGGATTGTGTCGAGAACTGGGCTAGGCGTCATCTGTGTGATAGTCTGGCAAGTGATCTGCTAAAAGCTGCCTCTGTCCTGAGATTGAGGGTGAAATGAAATTTAAAGGTAATGAACTAATTCATTTTATTCAGGAAATTTAATATAGATTATAACATTTAGGCTATGTTATGGCTGCTCTGTGTTACTCTTCTTCTTCAGATCTTCAATGAGAGGCTCAAAATGGAACATGGGAAAAAATAGGAGGACTTGAATGGAGGTCGTTAATTGTGAAGTAGGAAGGAGGAGAATTCTAAGTAGCAATGTCTGTAAAAGTCATAAGGAATCTTAAAGCATCTACCAAAATTACATACAATACATATAAGTTTGTGTGTATGAATACATAAATATTTTAAATTGAATTTTCCCATATGGGCTGATAATGCTGCTCTCAAGAGCCAGAGACTACTTAAGAAAAACACCAACACCAGAAAGGAAAGGCCTCCTTATGAGTTGTTAGTGTTGTCTAAGAGACTCCCCAAGCACAGACTATCACTCTTGCCCTGGGTTTATCCCTGGAGGTTGAAGGTAAGCCCCTCGTTGGTTAAAACACCATGTACTTCTGACACAGTACATAGAGGACTTAGATTTGAAAGTCTCCTCCTTGAGAACTAGTTTTTATGTTACCAGAAGGTGTCATGTAAATTTCCAAGGGATAGAAGCACCCAGTAGTCCTACTCAATTATAATGAGTATAAACTAAAACAATGACCAATATGTCAAAATATCCCATGTTTACAGTGGTAGCACACATAACTTGGTGGTAACCAGTAGTTTTCAATTGAACTTAAGGCTCAATTAATCCTGCATGGTACTGAAAACTTACCAAACTACCAGTGTTGAAGTCACAGAATTTAGAGGAGAACCTACAACTACCAATTTATTGAATCAACATAATTCCTAACCACATTTTAAATATTTATTTTTATTATCACAGATAAGTATAGGTCTTTGCTGAGGCCTATGTCTCATCAAATAATTATTTCCTTACAGCAGTCATATACCACTACAGAAAGCCATGACTCATAAAAATTCGGAGAATAACTGACTGTTTCATGCCCAGTTCCAACTGATATATCTGTGACATAACTTCTCCACCTAAGCATCAGCAATCATAATGGAAAGATCATAAGAACAAGACACACAGGAAGGTTGCTATGAGACCACCTCTCCTCAAAATATCAGAGAAACTACATCCATGAAATCTCATCAACATGCTGTCTAAACAAGTCATTAACAGGGATGAAACCAATAGACATAACAACATAGAAGAGGAAAGACACACAGCACTTGAACTCTTGACAAAAATTACTAAGGAACACTGAGAATGGGGAAATAGTCTTTGTAAGAGAATTCCTCAATTAGTTATCAATAGCAAGTGGTCATCCCTGAAGATATATATATATATATATATATATATATATATATATATATATATATATATATACATACATATATGTATGTATGCATGCATATGTGTGTGTTTAATAACAAAGAAGTAGGAAGCATGCATTTGGGGAAAAGTAAGATGAATGCTTGGAAGAATTAATGGGATAAAAGTGAAGGTAGAAACAGTGCATTTACCTTTTAATTTCAGAAAATAAAAATAAATTAATTTGGAATGTAGAGCAAAAAAGATAAAAATATGAGTTTTGGAAAAGATATAGAAGTTAAGTTTAAACTTTCAGATAGATAGACTTTATTTGGCAAAACATCTGTAACTGTTAGAGATATTAGCAATGTGCAATGAGACAATAGCCAAGGAATCCTGAAGAACCTACACATTCAACTCTCCATCTTGTGAAAATGGAAATTTGTTTGAAAGTAAGACCGCAAATGAGAATTGTGCAGAAATGCTTCCCCACTCAGAACCACTTGCTTATAAATGTTTTCTCGGGATCACTACACAGTGGCCAATGTAGCACATTCCATGGGAGCCAAACTCCATTCCAAGTTGACAGTCTTGGCCGTATTTTCTGTGTGGTACTGATTTTACATGTATGAAATAAGTGAGATTGATGAAGTCATAGAGTCCTGCCTTCTGGTTATAGGGAGCTGCTGAGGCCAGGAAACGCATGAAGGGGTACAGTCCCTGAAAGGAGACTCTGAAGGTCAAAGTTTGAAGCTGTGAAGGTGAAACCTAAGTTGCAGTGAAGACCCCAGGGTGCTGGAGATCTCAAGACCATTATGCAATACCTAAGGAAAACATCTGACACTAAGGAGAACTAGCCAGTGAAAAAGGTTTCATGGATTGTAGGTGGCAGACCTGGAAGGGATGGTCCTAGGTAAACCCTTGGTGACCTAAATAGTTCTATCAGGAGGACCAGATACTAGACATGGTATTTCCCTGCTGGGTTTCACTTTGCTTTAGTCTGTTTCTTGCTATTCTCTAATCTTTCTTACTATAACAGGAATGCTTATTTTGTGTTATTTTATATTATAATTCTGCAACTAACATTTCATTTTATGAGATCTCACAGTTAAGATGTTGTTTTGAGTCTCAGATGAGACTTGAATTATGGGATTTTAAACTGTGTTGGCATTGTAAAAGACTAATTTTGAAGTTAGACTGAATGTATCTTTTTACTATGAAATGGACATGAACCACTGAAGACAAGAAATAGAAGATTTTTGAACTTACTGTGAGATATCTCGATATCAAATTGACACAGGGTTAGACTGTGACAGTTGATTTTGTTTGTGAAATTCTTGGGATTTTAAATCACCAAGGAAGCACATCACTGGACATGTCTGTGAAGGATTCTGTAGATTGGTTTGTAAAGGTTTGAAGACCCACTCTAAATGTTGTTGTGCCATTCCATGATGTTGAGTTTCAGGTAGAATATGAAGGAGATAGGCTCCTGAGCACAAGTATCCAACACTCTCTGCTCCTGCCTGCAGATACAATGTGACAAGCTTCTCTTGATACCCCCCTTGCCCTGATAGGTATTAACCTCTTGAACTCCAAATCAAAATAAAACCTTGCTTCTTAAGTTGATTCTGTGGGATGTTTTCTTGCAGCTAGAAAAGTAGATCACATCATACTTTGTTTCAAACTAGAGTAATCAGATATTTCTGATAATACAAAAGTTTACAACAAGGTTATAGAATTGCTAATATCGTATATAAAATAGTTTAACTTTAGATTTGGATATATGTCTATATGTATATAATGTAGACATATGTCATCTATGAATGTTGATAATATGCTAATAGTAATAAGGAATAATATGTAAATAATGTCTTAATATTTAGTAAGTAAAATATTTATTAATGAAAGTTTGTAATACACAAGGTTATAGAATTGCTAATATCGTATATAAAATAGTTTAACTTTAGATTTGTATATATGTCTATATGTACATAATGTAGACATATGTCATCTACGAATGTTGATAATATGCTAATAGTAATAAGGAATAATATGTAAATAATGTCTTAATATTTAATAAGTAAAATATTTATTAATCAAAGTTTGTAATACACAAATGATGCATTTTAGATTGCCTTCATTTTCTTCTAAAATAAAAATAGGAATTGTGTATTCATAATTTTTTCCATGTGCCATCTTTATTTCAATTTTAGAAACTGATAACCTCATACTTGCCTATGTACAATTATGCTGCATTAGTCAGGGCTCTCCAGTGGAACAGAACTCACAGAATGACTTGGTACTCAAAAGGGGTTCATTAGATTTGTATACAAGATACAGTCCACTGAAATGGCTTTTCCTGATGGAAAAGATAATAAGATGAAAGATGCTTTCAGTTCATTAGTCTGAGTATCTCAGAAGTCCTAGATTGGAGCTGTAGGCATGGAATAATCCTTGAAATCCACTGGTCTTCAGTCCACATTGAACATGAAAAGGTGATGGGTTCTGATGTCAGAAAGGATGCTCAGCAGCAGCAGCAGCAGCATAGATAACTTGCAATGGGAGCAAAGGCAACAGGCAAAACCAAAGCTTTTATCCTTGAGCCTCCTGTTACCTCAGCTGCTGCATGAAGAGTGTGTCTTTCTACCTCACTATAACTTGATAGAAACAATCCTTCATTGGTATGTCCAGCAGCTTGATTTTTGGTTGACTCTAGATTCTTTCTAGAGTCTTGGAATCTAGAATCTTGGAATCTTTTCTCTAGACTCCAATACCAAACATCATTGATTGATACTTTGTCTGCAAGTTGATTTATGTCTGACTGTGATATATTTGTGAATTTGTAGGTTGATTTTGTAGATTGTATTAAATAAACACAATATGCAGCAATAAAGAGGCTGACAGTGGGGAGCTATAAAACCAATTAATCAAAGTTACTATGAATAATATATGTGCTCATGTCTACCAAAAATATACATAGGCGTACAGGCATTCTTTGTACAGTGGTTTGTTCTGCTGCTAAAAGATGGAACCGACATGTGATAATTGAATGGGATATTTATGTTTTATCTGGTTATTTCTGCAAATTAATAAAGTCTTTTATATAAAAATACATGTATTTTCTTGCATGAAACAATCTGTATTTAAAAACAACATTGCTATGAATAACATAAAATTAAAGTAAATCACGGAAACCCTCAGAATTATTGGTCGAGACCAGGAGTCTTAGTAAATATGTACAACTATACTGTATTAGTCAGGGCTCCCCA
Organism: Acomys minous; assembly: GCF_964271855.1. Taxonomy (NCBI): domain Eukaryota; kingdom Metazoa; phylum Chordata; class Mammalia; order Rodentia; family Muridae; genus Acomys; species Acomys minous. The sequence continues at coordinate 135,823,794 of NC_140483.1, forward strand.
GTGGAACACAACTCACAGAATGACTTGGTACTCCAATATAGGCTGAATTATTTGTATGTATGTATGTATAAGATAATAGTAATCTCATGATTAAATGTTTCTTTCAAACCTTAGTTTGCCTCCACAAAGATGCATTTTTACCTCTTGTAATTAGTCTTCAGGCAATAAGACAAAATGTAATTATTATAATTTCCTTTATGTAAGAATTACACAACAAAAGGTCAAAACCAACATTATAAAAGAGGAAGAAAAGTTTTGTTTTATATTTTCAATGATATTAATTTATTTGGGTTGGTTCTTAGTACTGAGTAGGGCTCACCTCATTCCTGGTATTTACAGCAGACACTCCGGAGCAGGCTTGGATGGGAAAGGTGTCTCTGCCTCCTGCTCTGTTTCCTTTGACTGCCCTCCTTTCTTTCACTTCACTCTCCTCCATTTTCCCATCATTATTCTTCAAAATTCATTCATTCATTCATTCATTGAGCTACCAAATTGGGATATATTAGATTGAATTTTTCTACTAATGGGATTAACACAAAGGATATTCGCAGAACAGTTTAAAACATTCTTTTCAAGGAAGTTTTGGAAAGAGCAGCCTAAAGTTCAATGTAGCCAACAATACCTCAACCACTATTTCCACCTCTGCCCCTTCTGCTTTGACCCATAAAATATCAGACACTGCTGGATATAAAATAAAAATTCTCATGCCAGTCAATCATTCCTTGAATTTAGCCATGTTCCTGAGAAGTAACTGATCTTTTCTTAAGGCAATGTCTTTGATGTTACTGGTGTCACAAGTCTCATCTCATATGTCCTGCTAAAGAGACCTGAGTCTCCTGGAACAGGTAACTCCTTCTTTGTCTACTTTCAGGAATTATATCTTTCTGTCGAAAGCCTGTAAGTTTTGTAATAGATCACTTTTAACACACTTATTTTCTTATTTTATAAACTGCATAATGTCTATTTCTCGGGTATCTTAGTACTTTCTTGTTCTTTCATTTTGTGGAAATTTTTATTATGTTTTTTTTTAACATATACATTTATATTATTACATATGAATAAAATAAACTACATATAGCAGGAAGAACCAGGACACAATAAGGAATTATATAAATATTTCATTCATAGTGTTTTGGGTATTTGTATTTGGAAAACTTGAAGTATACCTCTTTTCTATCTTGATGGGTCTAAATTTCTGAAAGAAGATAAATATCTATCATATTTCATCTCTATTAACGTAACAAATCTATCTTGATCTAAAAATATCTTAACCCCTAACCTACTAAGCTTAATTGAAAGACTAAACTATCTGGTCTTCAAACCCATCAGAGATTTCAGAAGGAATAAAACTTAAATATTCGACTGAACCAGAAGTACAGGTTAGCAGCTTCCAAAATGAGAAAATGACTAAGACAGTTTAAAGCCTGAGTAGTAACCCAACACTCTCTATAATGTTGGAACATCATCTTCAGCCTTCTGGATCAATATATCTGACAGACATATTTGTGAAGCAGGAATCATTGAGGACTTGCTTACTCTGTCTTGGCAGATTTGGTCATTGACTCTGACTGCATCTAAACTTGGCTATTTTTAGGCAGAATTCTGTCTGTGGCAGAAATGAGGACATTCTGCCCAGTGGCTTGTTTGCTTCATTTGAAGCCAACTCCATAAAGAGGCTCTTTGATGCTCATTATCTTCTTTGAGGCAGGGTTGTTGTTGCCAGGAGTTAACTTCTTGCTAATTCTTTATTAATTTTGCAATTAAAAAAGAATTAAATTATAAATAAACTGTAAAACATCTTTTGAAACTTTCATAAAATTAAGTCTTTCCAAGTTCAAAAATTAGTTGATTTCTTCACCTTGTCTGTTATAAAACATGAAGTTTATTCAAAATTTATAAATGACCACAAGTGATAGTCATGTTGCTTGGAGCTTTGTTGAATGCATCTCCAATGCTCCATCCACATAAAGCCTTCCTCCCTCTTTTAGTGGTCTTCCACTAAATAGGGAAACCAGCAGTGTCTCCCTATTGGAATAGCATCCCAGAAACTTAATTTTCCACACTCTTCTCATGGCTTCAAACCTGGAGAGTAATGGAACTGGTGATATGTAGCATCAGTTAAGGGAACAGATGGCTCTTCTGGGAACCACAATGTGATCCCCAACACCTACATGGCAGTTCACAGTGATCTATAACCTCAGTTTCAAGGAATCTATCACATTGTTGTAGCCTTCTCAAGCATTGGATTCATGTTTCACAGGCATGCACACAGACAAAACACTCCTACACATATACCAATGAAATAGTAATGATGTGAAGAGAAGGACAGAATCCCAGAGAGGAGTTTAGTGCATAGTGGTGAATTTCTCTTTGGATTTCTACTTGTTATGTTTTTTTTCTCTATTAATTTAGAAAATGAAAACAAAATCATATATTGTCTCTGAAAGACCCAATCTTTTTGACACAAATATTGGCAAAGAATTGATAAAAATGACCAATTTTAGTTTTCCAGTCATTGCATCTAAAATTCAGAATTTGAAAAGGAAGTTAACAATCTGATGCTACTGAGGTACTCTGACCTCTGATCATGGCATGACTTTGTCACCTGGGAATAGCCCAATTGTACTCACTCATGGAAGTGAGATTGTGGGGAGTTCGGTGGGCACAAAAGATGTAGGCACTGCACAGGCACATGAGTGCCATCCCACCTCATTACAGTTAAACCATTCACAGGAGCCAGAGGAGGCTATTTCAGTAATGTGGTTGCTCCTGCTTGTATACACAGCCCTCACTCATGTTTCTATAAGCACTGCCTTCTAAGACTAGTGATTGGTTCATTCACCTAGCCTTTGGTAGGGGCATTTCTTTGATCTCTTGGTGATGTTTTATCTGGGGTGAAGAGAAATCTGTTCTGTCATTCCAAGAGAAGGAAATCAACAGATACTTTGTTGACTAAGTATTTGCTGAATACTATCACTGTGCTAGACCCAGTTCTACTTACTAAACTTAGAGGTTAAGAGGAAACAAAAATTTTATGACTCAAAGAGGATGATTGCAGTGTCCCTGGACCCTATCTGATGCATGTCAGATACACAGTGTTCTCAAACTATCCTTGGCTTCACACCTTGGACCTTGTTGAGGTCCAAATATTTTTCCTGACACTACAGAGATTATTAACAGTAATAATGCATTTTTGGAAATAGAATGCTTATATTAATTTTGAGAGAAACACAAAAGTGAATGAAATACCCTATGATGCATGGAATTATACATTACAGTAAGAATTTGACACAAAAGAGATTTTGCTACAATATTAATTTTTCTCTTACTATGGAAATACAACCAGAAGTGGTATTGGTATGCTAAGCAATAGGATCATAATTCAGATTCAGAGATTTTTAAAAATATTAAACTTTGGAATTATTTGATTGTGCACACATACCATCATGGGTCTCTTTTTTATTATTGATTATTCATTTTACTTCTTGGTCATGGCGGCCTCCCTTCTCTCTCTCCAGTCTTATTCTTCCTTCCTGTTTCCCCTTTTCCCCTCTACTACTCCACAGATAAAGGGAACCCCACTCACCCACTAATCAACCCATCCACTCCAGCATATCAAGTCTCACAGGGATTCAGGGTATCTCCTTCCCCTGTGGCCAAGGCAGCCCATTGTCCCTGGCTGTAGCCTAAGTCCCCACAGGTCCCTCTGGGCCCTGGTTGGTTGGCTCTGTTGGTCCTCCCATGGAACTCCTGCCCTCTCATGGTCCTCCATCCTTGTCACCACTCTTCCCCCATGACTACCTGTGCTCCACCCTATATTAGGCTATGGTATCTGCATGTGCTTCCATCAGCTGCTGGGTGGAGCCACACAGAGGGCAGCAATGCTGGGCCCCCATTAGCAAGCACAGCAGAGTATCTTCAATAGTGCCATGGTTTGACTGTCTCTCATGGGAAGGCCAGGTTGGGCTAGGCACCAGCAGGACATTTCTTCAATCTCTGTTCCATTCCCATCCGTATATGTCTTGTACAAGGCAATTATTGGGTTGAAATTTCCATGAGTGGGTTACTGTTTCCCTTCCAGGCTAGTTAGAGGGTGTCCTCTTCAGTAGACTCCATGGCTCCTGATATTAGGAGTCTCAGATAAAATAACAATCATATCCTCCCTGGAGCCTACCCTGTCGTGGGTCTCCAGTTTGTCACAGAGAAGCCCCCACCCGAAGTTTCTTTTCTCTCTGAAAGCTGTCTGTCCTCCTGCCCCCACTCACCCCAGATCTGATGTCATCTCTCATTTCTTTCCATGCTCCTTCTCTTACCATATTTCATGGGTCTTTTCTTAGACTAAGGTTTTGACTAGTAATACAAGATAATGATCTTTGCTGCTTAGTTTTTTTGTCAATATGGCACAAACTTGAACTGTGTGGGAAGAGGTATCCTAAATTGAGGAATTGCAATCATCACATCAGCTTATGTAACAATCTGTGGGACATTTATTGGTTTACCAGTTGAACCACCGCCATTGCAGGTGGTCTTATACCTAGGCAGGTGGTCTTGATCTATGTAAAAAAGCTAGATGATCTTGACCCTGGAAACAGGATTCCCCAGTGGTTTTTCCTCCTGTTCCTTCCTCCAGGTTCCTGCTAGAGTTCCTGCATTGAGATCTATCATTGATTAACTGTAACCTGTAAGTATAGGCTAAATAAATCCCCCTTTTCACCCAGTTGGTTTAATAATTATAGCAAGAAATAGCAGACTTGGATATGGTCTCCCAGAAATGCATGTACAGCTTAGAAATAAAGCTTTATATTCTGAAAAGGAAAGTCCGATTAGAAAGAAAAGGTCTTGACTACTCATAGCCTTGTGTGGACACTTCACCATGGCAAGTATTTCAGCTATACCTGGCCTGTGTACTCAATGAATTGATCACAAAGTAAGCTATCATTTAGCAATTTTGGGTGAATAATTTGTCAGTTTAAAAATATTTATATATACATAATAATGAAAATATTTTCCCAGGACACATTGCAATAAACATTTATCAAAAAGAAAAGAAAAAGAAAAACCAATGTGATATTTAATTTCTTACTAAATAGAGAAATATGGTCTGGAGCAATAAAACAGGATATTATAATCTAGTACTATCTAGTTTCTAAAAATTTCAACAAGGTCTACATGATGTCCTGTTTTGTCAATGATTTCTGCTTCACTGCAAACATAGGTTCTCCATATATTCAGTTGTATTTTAAACATTTTTTTTAATGTTATGGTACTTAGTCAATGTTCTCTTGCTGTGAGGAGACACCATGACCAACAAAACAGTTATAAGGGAAAGCATTTGATTGATAGTTTGCTTAAAGCTCAAAGGGTGAATCCATCATTGTGATGCCGTGGAGCATGGTGGCATGTAGCAGACATGGTGCAGGAGAAGAACCTGAGAGATTTACATCCCAATCTCAGGAGTCAAGTGGAGAGAGAGCAGGTACTGGTCTCGGCATGGGCTCTTGAAATCTGAAACCATAACCTTAGTGGCATATCTACTCAAAAAGGCTACTTCTACCCAAACATGGCTACATCTTCTAATGCTTTTCTGACAGCTCATCAACTGGACATTGAGTATGAAACTATATGACCCTATGGCAGAGGAACATTCTCATTCAAGCCATCACAAATGTGTATGAACCTTTTGAGAGCATTTATGTCTTTGTACCATGGCAGGTACAATACAATTGGGAAGAGGACATGAGGTCCCTGTAATTGGAGTTACAGATTGTTATTAGATACTATGTGAGTGCTGAGGATGAACCTAAGTACTCTGGAAGAGAAACCATTGCTCTTAACCACTGACCCTATATAACATCCAGTAGGAGCAGGTGATGCCTCATGTTTGCAAACCAGTTGATCCACACTAAAGCTATTTGGCAAATATTAGATTGACCCATGCTGGACAGAATCAATGTTATTATTCATACAAGGTGAAATTCTGATTAATATGCCACACTCTCTTGCAAAACAGATAAATTATATCCATGAGTTTGAGAGAACCGGTCCCCAAAACAGAATCTCTAGTATATGTAGATTCTTTGTATTATGGCATTTTATTACTGGGCAAAGGCCAAGATAAGAGCATTTATGCAGATACATTAGTTATAACTAAGAAACATCAGCATCACAAAAAGGTCAGTGTCATGAAAAAGACATCAAAAATCCTATGGAATGCTCCATGAAGCAGATTTAGTACACTAAGCACCTCATAAAACTGACTTAATAGACCAAATATTGAATTAAAAGGATATACAACCACATGTGAAATAGATATAAAACAAGAAACATATTATGTACAATATGTCAATAAACTTGAAAACATGAATAAATTTTGGAAATATGGTAAAATGCCCAAAGTAGTCAGGAAGAAATAATAAAATTGAATAGGATAATAACCAGTACACAAATTAAGTATAGTTAAGATCACTCTCTCAAAGTATGTCTAGACATGGAAATTATTCTTACAAATAAAGAATATCTGTCAGTGACAGCATTTACATCTATTTTCCATCATGTTTCTGTAAAATAAGTTAGTGTATTAAAGAAAGAAATGTTGGGTCATTTAATTATGCCTTGCTTTGATCTGTAAAGAAGCTAAGAGACTAGTCATGTAGATATTTAAAAATATAAGTGCAATAATTTAAATTATTACAGTGGATCAAGAACTCAAGCATATGTATAAAACAATTCACTATAATTACTTGAATTTTCATATGGAAGTACAGGCAGAGTTAAGCAGAGTGTCTACCCGAATTTTCCACTGTAGAGGTAAATGGGAGAAAGAACACACTTTTTAAAATATAAATGTATATTGAGCATTTAAAGTTTTCAATATTTATTTACCATAAGAAAATTTCTTGTGTTGACAATACTACCTCCCCCAAAAGATGTCCAAAGAATTTAGAACTATTATCATTAAAGTTTGATAGGCAACATGGATTCTTGGTGTTGCCTATATTAAATAATTTGCTATGGAAGTTATCAGAAAGACTATGCAACTAACAAAAGAAAAAAAGCTCCACTATTGCTTCCAGATAACTTGAAAGTTCACTTAAAAAACAAAGGGAATAAGCAAAAGTGCTCTTGAAATGACAGTCTTCAGCAGGAGTGTTTGAACAAAGTAGCCCAAAGGCAGTATCATCAGCAAAAAAAAAAAAAAAGATAATATAATGAAAAAAGCAATGCTGTGTGGGAGATAATCTTACACCATTCCATTGAAGGATACATTATCAAAAGATAATGATGTCCATAAATGATGAATATTATTAAGAAGTGAAGAAAGAATTTTTAAAATTTTATTTTATTAATTTATTCAGATTACATCTCAATTGTTATCCCATCTCTTGTATCCTACCATTCCTCCCTCTCTCCCGCTTTTACCCTATTCCTCTCCACTAGGTCTATGACCCAGGGAGACCTCCTCCCCCACTATATGGTCATAGGCTGTCAAGTCTCATCTTAGTAGCCTGCTTATTCTTTCTCTGAGTGCCACCAGGCTTCCCCACTAAGGGGAGGTAGTCAAATAAAGAATTTTTAAAATAAGGCATTAGCACATAGGGAATGCATATCAGGCTTTTTATATTGGGAGGTTCATATATGTATATAATGAAATATAGTAATCTCTCCCCCAATTTTCCTTTCCAGATCACCACCAATATCCATCCTAACATTTTCCCTCTCAGCTTTATATATGTATGTTTATATTTATGTACATATTTGTTTTTATATGTATATATGTACAGTACTAAGTCCTACCCATGTGTGTATGGGTGTAGGGCCATCCACTAAAGCAGGAGCAGGTGAATCCTATCAGTGGCCATTTCCTCGGAAAAAAAAGAAAAGAGAAAAAAAGAAAAAGAATGGTTGTTCCTCCCCCCAAAAATCAGTTTTCTGACAGCTTTTTAGTAAGGGGTAGACTTGGAAGTTAAATACTACATGTAATCTAGAATTTTGGCCAGTTTGGTCATATGCAAGTTTTGTGTAAATAAACCATGATGCTGTCATATTATGAATGTAATAGCCATGTCATATCTAGAAGATAGCACCTCACAGGACTCTTCCCAATCCCCAGGCTCTTTACATTCCTTCCATTTCCTCTTCAGTGATGCTTCCTGAAACTGGGGAGGAGAGGGATGTTGATATAGATGTCCCATTTATGACTTAACAACACTCACCTTATTCCTCCTACTTTTCCCAGTTATGGATCTCTCTGTTGATTGCTGTTCATTGGAAAGTAGAGTTTCTTTGACAAAGATTAGGAGTTACTGAGTTTTGTGGGTATAATCATGGATAATTAGAAGGCAGTCTGGCAACGTGCCCATCTAGCAAAATTTCAACAGCAAATCTTCCCCTTCTGCATATGCCCTCCCAGCTATAGGCTTTTGACTAGAATTACAGTACCAGCCATGAATCTTCCTCCTAATCAGAAAGTGGTTAAGTTACCACATATGGGTCTTGCTGTTTTGAATCAGTGGGCATATCTTGCCTAGAAGATCTCTGTTATAGCATGCAGCAGCTGCCTTTGGGTAAGACCACTGACCATATATTTAACATCTTCTTTGACTGATATATCATCACTTTCTTTAATCATGTCTTCTGCACTTGACATTCTCTTTTCCGTGTCTTGTATTCTGTTGGTGGTGCTTGTGTCTTCAGCTTCTGTTTTCTTCCCTAAGGTTTACATGTTTTTTTGCTTCTATTTCCATTTTTTGGTCTTTTCTTTTTTTCAGTGTCTAAATAGTGTGTAGTCTTTTTATTTGACTCCCCTATTCTCACATTTTGCTGCCTTTAATTCATTATTTTACCTATGCACTAATTTGAACACTATTTTTAGGACTTGAACAGTTTTATTCATTTCTTTCTCTCGTTTGATTCTTTTTTTCCAATATTTTTTAAGTGATTTAATCAATTCCTTCACACGTTTCATTGTATTTTCCTGTATTTCTGTGGGGGATTAATTTTTCTCCTTTAAGCCATCTATCATTTCCACATCCTCAGATTTAAGATAATTTTCTTGTGCTTCAGTTGTGATAGTGTCTCCGGCACATTCTGTAAAAGGAGAGCTGTCTTTTTTTTTTTTTTTAATTTTTTATTAATTTATTCTTGTTACATCTCAATGGTTATCCCATCCCTTGTATCTTCCCATTCTTCCCTCTATCCCATTTTTCCCTTATTCCCCTCCCCTATGACTGTTCCTGAGGGGGATTTCCTCCCCTTGTATATGTTCATAGGGTATCAAGTCTTTTCTTGGTAACCTGCTATCCTTCCTCTGAGTGCCACCGGGTCTGGTTTTGTATGGTGTCATATGGCCTAGGGTTTTGTTGCTTGTGTTCTTATGCCGACCTCTAGCCACCTGGTTGTCTCTCATGTTAACAGGTCTGGTGGTACTTGGTGGTCAGGCAGTTTGGGAGTAAGTGAGAGGGCTCTAAGCTGAATGTTGCTCAGCACCCCCTCCCCAGGCCTCCTCCGGATGGCAGAAGGACGATGTGGGTCAGAGCCAGAATACAGCTCACCTCTGCTGGCCTTGTCCTAGGTAGGTCAAGCAGATCAGGAGTCAGAAGGGAGAGGGCTCTAAGCTGAATGTTGCTCACAGTTCCCACAGGCCTCCTAGCGATGGTGGAGAATGGACGTTGGGTCCAGTGTACAGCTCAGGTCTCTGTTGGTAGTGTCCCAGGTGCGTCAGGCAGATTGGCAGATCATGAGCGGACCTTATGGTACTGGGTTTACAGATTCAGATCCAGCAGTGCAGCTGCTTCCTCGTCAAGCGGGCACTGAGCTTCCATACTCAGATTTGGCTAGGCTTTACCATCTTAGAGCCAGGACCCTATGTGCTCATATTACCCAGCTGGGCTCCACAGGATCAGTCGAACGGTAGATCTGGGTTGGAATGCTGATCCTGGTATCCAGGTCCTGCCCTAGGTGATGTGATAGGAATCCCAGGTCTGGTTGCTGGAGTTGAGCACCCATTGTACTGAGGACCCCTGATCATATAGGCAGAAATTGCAGGGTTCTGAGAGTCCAGAACCTTATGTGACTCCTGCACCTGGGAGATGGCTGTGAGGGGATTATAACTGTGTGTTCCTAGCTCCTAGGATCTTCCCTACCATCTAGGAAACCCTGATTGCCTGTGTTTTGCTAGGTTATTCACCGTAATTGCAGTCTCTGATCTGCTACACAGAGACAGTATGCCCTGGCTGCTGCTATCTTAGAAGTCCCAATAGGCATATTTTTAAATTTTATTTCAAAGTGATGTGATGGTATTTCTTCATTTTTATTTTATAATCAAATTGACTTGAAGCCTAAGCCCCTAAGACCAAAACCAGCCAGCATTTTAAACTTTGCATCACGCCAGCACCTTCTAATCTGAGAAATTTGGTCTTTCTGCAACTTGAGGTACTCTGGTTATGAATGAGTAACCTCTACACACTTGAACATGGCTAACCATCATAATTAGCCATGGTCTTGCTATTTTATGTGTCTGACATCAAATGTGGCAGTTAGGGCTAAAGCACAGCTAGGTGCTTGTTCTCAGCCTGAACAAGCAAGCTTAATTATGACCTCCAGATAAAGGTATAGCCATTAAGCCACTGAATTATCAGACAGTCTCCCTTACTGTCTGATAATAAATCACAGCTAAGCAGAGCAAAGGAGTCAGTGTTCAAACTGCTAATCCTTGGGAGGTTCGGAAGGTGCTGTCTCTCCTAAGGTTTGTATCTATTTATATTACTCTCAGAGTCCCTGAATGGCCTCTGCTTATCTCCAGCTTTAGATAATTTATGCTTTTGGTGTGTCACCTCACTGCTGAAACTGTTATTGTGATAAGGAGGTTTCGGAAATCTGATCCACTGAAATGCTAATCCCCGTGGCAATTACTACACAAAACAAGTTTTCTTCGCTGATTTGCTTTTGTTTATTTGATACTACAAATGTGCATTTTATGATTACAGTTTGGAACAATTGTTTACCTCCAAAACAAAATAAGCATTGGATTTGATGAGCTTTCTCTTTAGACAAGAGTTGTTGGGAAATTCATACTGATTCAGATGGCCAGATGGCTTGTACTCTGCCACTGATGAAATAGATGTGAAACTGTTTTTATTTTCATAGAGGACGGTCTTCAGAATAAAATTTGTTAAATGCTCCCCTATGATGAACTTCTGTTTCAAGGTGTAATCAGTTTAATTTTGATTCTTCAATATGAAGTAACCTCTATATGAAGCTACTTTAATTAGAAATACAATGCTTGGGGCTGGAGAGATGGTTCAATACTTAATGGCTAGGCTCACAACCAAAATTGTAAGAAATACAATGCTTGTCTTGGAATTTCATTGAGATGAATTTTTGTTACCCCTTAATTCTGTCCAAGTTTTCATAAGTCTTATCTCTGAGACTTTTATGAAGTTGTTTGACAAGTAATTAAATGTATTAGTTTTCAGTGACATGAAACGTTCTTAAATGACTAACCACTACCACCAGTAAAATTCTCAAGTGCTATTAGCATAGTAAAATAGAAACTTGCAATATAGGGTTGGCCTATACTTGTAAACATGCAAGTTAAATTTAGGGTAGCTGTATTTCACTATTTAATTTTTCTCAATAAGATACCTATGTCTCAAGGTTTGGAAAGAATAAGGTTATCCAATTGTCATGATTGATCACCAATTATTTGTATCTTCTTACACTGAGTGTTGATGCCAGTTATTAAGATAGTATTCTTCAGAGTGATAATGGAGGCAATGAAATAATTCAGCCTTGAGATTTCATTACACTTAAAGTCACCTAATAGAACACTTGATATTTTTAATCTGAGTTAAAGGCTTTCTCCCTAAGCTATTGCTGATGGCAGAAATGATGGAAAAGAAAAATATCTGACTTTATAACTTCTGCAATTCTCTTTCCTTTGGGTATATTTCAGTGTAAAGCACTTATGTAGGTGGTTGCACAAATGGTTCTTCAATTTCTCTATAGTAACATAAGATATGTGTCTGTATTTTAACTTGAAAATGGAATGGCAACAATACTAGTTCATAGCTAAAATTGTTTCATAAAGGATTAGTTTCTGCACTTTGAATGTAAATTAAGAAAAACTTTCAAAACTTTTTCTTTTAAGACAGATCTTTTTTTATATCTAGTCAGGATTGTTAGAGACACAGTAATGCAGAGATTAATGATAGCTGAATTTTAGGAGAGCTGAGGTCAACTGCTAAAGGATTTACTTCATTGTTCAGCTTTACTATGCACATTTTGAGATAGAAGATTTGTTTTTATTTTATTTACTTAACTCTCTCCCATTTAACCCCATAGTTTTGGATATCAACTTAGATGTCACAAATGTCAATAGATTCTTCTTACAAAATCACAACTTCATTTACTGGTGTATGCATATAATATTTATTATTATTACTATTATTATTATATTGCTATTAATGTTAACACATAGAAATACTTATAAAACACTGACAAATGGCCTACTTATCTAGACTATCCATGGCTATTTTAAAAATAAAAGAAAGAACATTCTTTACTTTAAATATAAACAATATGTGATTTGAAAGGAAATTTTAATTTATTTTGATTTTGGAAGAAGTTGCTCAATGGTAGAACACTTGAGTAATATGAGTGAAATCCTGCATTCAATCATCAGCAACACACACACAGACACACACAGACACAGAGGGGTGGGGCAGACCCTACTGCATTATTTGGCTTTAAGTTCCTGAGTTACAAAATTAAACAGGTTAAATCAAAAGGAGTGCATGTGCACACACACACACACACACACACACACACACACACACACACACACACAAACAAACATATATATATTTCAGTGTATGCTTATTCATCCCAAACTGCTCAGTTCTTTTTTAATATTACAAATCATTTACAGATTACAATGTGTCACAGTTCAGAAACACTTGCTTTATTCTCAATTCAGTTGACTCCTTCACTAGATATCTAAAACGATAATAAAAATATTTTTAAAACTGTTTTCTTATTTGCTGTTGATGACAATTATATTTTAGAAAAATTAGGGGGATCGAAAAATTAAAGGTAAACATTAGGACTTGAATTAAGCATAGAGAATCTTTAAAATAGATTTTGTAGAAATTGGATCATTGTTCTTTTGTGTTTGACTATTGTTGTTAGGGAAACTTCTCTGATCTATCTCCATCTGGTAGATGTCCTCTATAGCCTCTTCAAACTCTCTCTTCATCTTCCCTTTTAACAAATTTTAATTTATTACAATTTATATTATATCCAGATTGTTATCTCATCACTTATATCTTCCATTCTCACCCTCCCTCCTTCTTCTGCCCTATTGCCTCCCTTAGATCTCGACAGAAAGGGACCACCTCCCCCACCATATGACCACAGCCTATCATGTCTAGTCAGGGTAGTCTTTTTGCCCCTTCTTCTATGGGCTTATGGGGCCTCCCCACCAAGGGGAAGTGATCAAATCAGGGGCACTAGAGCTCCTGTCAGAAGCAGTCTCTGCTCTCCCCACAACCATGGAAAATGAGCTGTCCATTGGCTAGATCTGAACATGACGTCTAGGTTTACTACATGCATTGTCCTTGTTCGATGCAACAGTTTATGAAGGCAACCATGGATCCAGATCTGCTGGCCCCAGTGATCTCCTTGTGAGCCTCCTGAACCCTCTGGGTCCCTCTATCCCCTCACTCTTCCACACCACTCTCTGCACCCAGCGGTTTAGACCCAGCATCTGTCCAGATCCCTTGCTTGTTGAAGTCTCTCAGAGAGCATCTATGTTGTGCTAATATCCGCTTATAAGTGAATACATACCATGCATGTCTTTCTTTACTCATGATGGTCTTTTCTAGTTCCATTCATTTGCCTGAAAAGTCATTCCCATAATAACTAAGGACATTGAGCATTTCTTCAGGTGTTTCACAGCCTTTAAATGTTTCTCGGTTGAGAATTTTCTGTTTAGCTCTGTACCCCATTTTTTCTGTACCCCATTTTTTAATTGGATTATTTTGTTTGGTGGCATATAATTTCTTAAGTTCATTATATACATTGGATATTAGCCCTTTGTTGGACAGGAGTTGATGAAGATCTTCTCCCAGTATGTAGGCTGTCACTTTGTTCTGTTGAAAGTGTCCTTTGTCTTACAGAAGCTTTCAGTTTCAAGAGGTTCCATTTATTAATTGTTGATCTTAGGACCTGATCTGCTGGTGTTCTGTTTAGGAAGTTGTCTCCCATGCCAGTGATTTCCAGGCTCTTCTCAACTTTCTTCTTCTAAGAGATTTAGTGTGTCTGGATTTTTGTTGAGATCTTTTTAAAATATATTTTATTAATTTATTCATATTACATCTCAATTGTTATCTCATACCTTGTATTCTCCCATCTCTCCCTTCCTCCCACTTTTCCCTTATTCCCTCCCTCATGACTGTGACTAAGGGGGACCTCCTCCCTTTGTATATACTCATAGGGAGATCTTTAACCCATATGAACTTTAGTTTTGTGGAAGATGATAAATATGGATCCATTTGCATTTTTCTATGTGTAGACATCCAGTTAGACCAGCACCATTTGTTGAATATACTATCTTTTCTCCCTTGTATTGATTTGTCTTCTTTGTCAAAAACCAAGTGTCCATAAGTGTGTGGGTTTATTTCTTGATCTTTAATTTGATTTCACTGATCAACCATCCTATTTCTATGCCAGTACCAGCTGGATAGTACAGCTAGAAATCAAGGATGGAGATTCCTCTGGAAGATAGCTGAAAGGATCCTGTTCATCCCTTCCTTTTGCAGGAACCTGGCTTTTCATGCTGCTCTTTCCAAAAACATTTCAAACACAGGTCACAGGTCAGTGATGCCTCAAAATGTTTTTTTAAATATGAGATTACCTTTTTAATATGATAACAAAGCATTAACTAAATAAAAGAAACTAACAGAAAAGTTAAGCATTCTAGGTTTGCATGTTTATAGGAAGGGGTTTGCCACTCTTATGACACAGCCTGACAAAGGTCACTGAAATACCACAGACATCTTCACTCACTGGGAGATAATGAAAGAGAAAGAGAAAGTCAGGAAAAAAAAAAGGAAAACAAGTAAAGAGAGGTGATTCTGTAAAGGAATTATGGTATTTGAATATTCCATTTTATTAGACCAAGTAAATCAGAAATACATTTTCCATTAAAAATACGTGTAGCTAATTAACATGGAAGTTTTGTCAAGGTAGGATTAATATAGGTACATTGCTACTATTACTTAAGATTTATAGGTAGCTATATATTTTCTTCAGTAATACACACAATCTCTATCTATCTATCTATCTATCTATCTATCTATCTATCTATCTCTCCTCTTGATAATGAGTCTATTAATTTTATATATCTGTTGCACTGAGAAGAATGGTTTGCTCAGAGTCATAGGAAATAAATATCCACATATACAAAATTACAAATCCAAATAGAATAGTCTGCTTTCTATTTGCTGGTAATAGCGTTTGCTTTAAAAAAAAAAAGAGTTGAAACCAAATCAGATAATCTGGAGATATTTTAGCTAAATATCAGTATAGGGCATCACCAAAGTGATATTCATCCACAAAGCACTCACAAGTTAGGCTTAGGATTGATGTACTTGTAAGAGAACTCTCGTGGGGAAGGTAGTAGGACAACATGGATTTTTTTCCCTCATTGGTCATTTGACTCTATAGCAAAGCTGTCTGACAGGTTCTATTCTGTAGCAGCTACATGGCATAAACTAAGCATAAGCACTTGAGATAAAGACTCTACTTTGATATTAGTACCTATGTGGAGTTTGTAAAGATCTTTTCCCTATTTGTAGGCTATCTCCTTGTTCAATTGACAGTATCATTTGCCTTACAGAAGCTTTTCTGTTTCATGAGGTCCTTTTTATAACAGTGCCTGAGCTGTTGGTGCTCTCTTCTGGAAGTTGTCTCATGTCAATTGGTCAAGATTATGCCCCAATTTCTCTTCTATCAGTTTCAGTGTATTTGTTTTTATGTTGAGATCTTTGATCCATTTGGACTTGCATTTTATGCAGGGTAAGAAGTATGGATAAATTTGCATTTTTCAATATGTAGACACCTAGTTTGGCCAGCACCACTTGTTAGTTGAAGGTGCTGTCTTTTTTCCAGTGTATATTTCTGGCTTCTTCATAAAAAAGAAAAATAAAAAGATAAAAATAAAATTCCAGGTGTTCACAGGTGTGAATTAATGTCTGGTTCTTCAATTCAATTTCCTTGATCAATATATCTTTATGACATATGGTTTTATAAAAAGCAAGAAACTAGAAGTGTGAGGGGATGACTTGGAAAGAGAACAAAACTCCGTGGGAGAGCATCTCTAGGACAGGGGAGACCCCTGATAGTCTATGGAGGTGGCACTTGGTGAAAGCCCTAACAGCAGGGGACATGAAGTCTGAAGTTGCCATCTCCTATAGCCAGGTGGGACTTCCAATAGAGGAAGAGTGACACCAACCCCAATCCATAAAACTGTTGACCAAAAATTTGTCTTCCCTACAAGAAGTGTACGAATAAAAATGGAGTAGAGATTGAGGGAATTGTAAGCCAATGAATGGTCCAACTTGAGACCCACCCTATGTGAGAGAGCCACTATTAATGATACTCTACTGTGCTTGCAGACATCAGCCTAGCATAACTGCCTTCTGAGAGGCCGCATGCAGCAGCTGATGGAAACATAAGCAAAGACTCAGGGCCAAACAATAGGCCATGCTCAGGGAGTTTTCCAAAAGACTGGGAGGAAAGAAAAAAATACCCCAAAGATTCCAATTTAAAAATGGGGCCCAAGTTTAAACAGAGAATTCTCAATAGAGGAATCTCAAATGGCCGAGAAACACTTAAGGAAATGTTCAAAATCCATAGTCACCATGGAAATGCAAATCAAAGCTACTTTGAGGTTTTTATCTTATACCTGTCAGAACTGCTAAGATCAATAACACAAGTGACAGCTCACTCTGGCTAGGAAGTGGAGGAAGGAAAACATTCCTCCATTGGTGGTGAGAGTACAAACTTATACATGCACTATGGAAATCAATGTAGCACTTTCCCAGAAAACTGAGAATTGATCTACATTAAGACCCACCTATATGACTCTTTGGGCACTCAAAGGACACACCATCGTACCACAAGGACATGTGCTCAACTATGCTCACGGATACTTTAGTCATAATAGATAGGAATTGAAAACAACCTAGATGCCCCTCAACTGAAGAATGGATAAAGAAAATGTGGTACATTTACACAATGGAGTATTACTCGGCTATTAAAGAAAATGAAACCATGAAAACCTCCTCGAATCTACAAAGGTGATTCTAGTGAGGACTGTTCATAATGGTGGATATGGAGTCTGAACTGGCCATCTCTGGTAACCAGTCAAGGTTTCTGGTGGCAGGACTGAGGTGAATTGAGTTGAGTTCTTGGCTTGAGGGAATCCTATAGTGATTCCCAAACAGTACACACTGATACTGGGACAGAGGATTGCTCTCTGCAAACTGACAGTGCAGCCTCCTTACAGAGGACAATACCCACTCAGCTCATGGAAATTAGAGATGGCATGCTGGTGCCTGCATGGAACCATCAGCCCTATGTCCTAGTATCTTTGGTGTGGGAAGATGCTCTACAGAATACTGAAAGAGAAATGTGGACACTAACCCAGCCACAACTCCCTCAACCTACAGTTCCTCATGCCTGCAAGATCTGCTGAGGCAATGGTGGCACATAACTTGTGTGAGAAGCCAGCCAGTGTCTGATTTAACCTGAGGTCCTCCTCTGTAAAGGGGGAACCCATACCTGACACTATTTAAATAACCAGAAAGCTGAGACTGAATAGCCCAGAGACACCTAGGATAGAACCAAACACATTAGTCTTAAATTATTTTTAATGAAATGATTCCTAATGCAATTCTGCTATACTCATAGATAAGTGCCTTTCTAGTTGTCATCAGCAAGGCTTTGTCTAACAGCAGATGGAAACTGATGCAGAGATGTACAGACAGACTATGCAGAGAGAAAGTCTAAACTGGAGGTATCTACAGGGTTCCTCCCCTCAGAGCTCCAGAATCCCACCAGAGATGGCGTGAAAAGATTGTAAGAGGAAGACAGGATGGAGGGCACCTAGAGGACGTGGCCCACTGAGTCAAATAAGGAGGCTGCATATGGGATCACAGAGACAGAAGCAGAAAGCAGGGAGTGGCAGGGGTCTGCATTAGGTCCTCTGAATATACATTGTGACTGTTTAGCTTGGCAGTTTTGTGGGACTCCTTATTTTGGGAGTGGTGTGTCTCTGCCTCTTTTGCTTGCTCAGGGAACACTTTTCCTCCTTGGTATGAGGGCTTTGCATTTTTTGTTTTTGCTTTTGTTTTATTAATTTATTCTTGTTACATCTCAATGGTTATCCCATCCCTTGTATCCTCCCATTCTTCCCTCCCTCCCATTTTCCCCTTACTCCCCTCCCATATGACTGTTCCTGAGGGGGACTTCCTCCCCCTGTATATGCTCATAAGGTATCAAGTCTCTTGCGTTTTGTTCTTTCTTGCTTGGTTGTTGTCCCTTGGAGGCCTGCTCCTTTCTGATGGAAGAGAGGGGAAGTGGATTCAGTGGAGAAGGGAGATGGGGCAGCTGCGAGGAGTGGAGGGAGGGGAAACTGTGCCTGGGATGTATTGCATGAGAGAAGACTATGTTTTCATTATGAAAAAAAGAATCCATTTTAATACTTTTATTTTTGTTTCCCAATAAGTATTTCAACAACTTAAGATAATGGTATTTGTGTGTTGTAAAATTCTACAACTTATAGTCTTGAGGTATTTTGAGATACAATTAGAACAGGAAAAAAAAACACAAAGAAAATTTTACATTGGCCATAGAAGATGAGGAATTTTGTCATCGTAAGCCTTCATCCAGTGCTTTAGGACTGCAATAATAATAAAGTCAAACAGAAGCAAATGGCCACATGTTGTGGTTTGAGTTAAGCAAACAGCTAAGGAAAACATGGCAATCACCAGGTATCTGTGTAAATGTACAACTGGTTCCCACTTTATGCATGTGTATTCATGTGAGGTGTTGACCCTGTTTTATGAAATCTTGCTAAGAAAAAAAAAATACTGCTTTTAGGAGTTTATTAGATTTCTTCCAGAAGATAGAATCCCAAACCTCTTCTAGATCTTGCCAGTCTCTCTAAATCTGTGAAAAATATAAGAAGACTCTGAGCAAAGGTGAAGCACTGTGTTTATTTTCCCTCTTTTTTTTCAGTGGGGAAATCTCAAGGCAAAGACAGTTTTGTGCAGAGTCAAGGCTGCTCTCTGCAGTTCTCGTTTTCTTTCTCAGCCTCTCCCGTAGCACTCATAGGAGATTGCAAGTTAAAAAACTAACCTTGAATAAAGGAAAGGACAAAAGTAGACACCAGCGTTCAAAAGGCGAGTTGAGTGAGATAGAGACAGGATAACGCTGCCAAAATGAGCTTTAGACATCTGATACTCTCATTCTGTAGTTAGATGTGACAGCACTGACCTTTTAAGAAACTTAAACATAGTCACGTAAACAGCGTATTAATGCCACTATGGAACTGGAAGTCCTCCTCTCAAGCCTTTATCCTAACATCAAATAGTCTTCCTTATAGGCATGTAGGGAAGCAAAAAAGTGTTCATATCATCTGCTAGATTCTTAAGCTGTTGAGCCTGATGTTCGGGGCTGATAAATCACTATAACTTAAAGGAGAACGTGACTGTGGTTGCAAAGATGCTCATGGGATACTGATAATGGAGAAAATGAGGACAGCCTGACCAAGGAATTACAACTAACCCCTACTCTTTCCCAGTGGTAGTATCAACTGGCCTTTGTGTGATTTGCATTAATGTGTTATTCACTTAGGTGGCAAGAGCTGTTTTGAGGAAGCCAAGGGAAGACAGTTTAAGGATACAGAGGCTTGCAGTGAGGAACTGCCTGAGCTGAAGAACACAGCACGCTGAATGAGCAGCTGCTACAGGCACTTGGGGTAGTGAGCTAGAAAAATAGAGCTGTTCCACATGGAACAAGGAAAATGTATAGAAAATTGCGCAGATAAGGGTGTTTGATAGCTTGAGAAGGAGTGAGCCGAAGCATCTCTGTATAACTTGACTGCCACTCTAAGAGGGATGGGAGGCTGTAATGAGCATTTGTTCATTATAAAAATGAGTGAGGACTATCTTGTAATATAAGTCTAGTGAAGACTTTCATTCCTTATTAATAAAAATCATAAGTATAAATATTTATAAATAGAATGAAGAATATCTGACACAGCTACAATATTCTAATTTTCAGTGTCTTTGGCCCTCTCCTTAAAGACAGTATCCAAAAGCACAGAATCAGTAGTATTTTTTTCCTCACAGTCTGCTGCACAAGTGTGATTCTGTCCTATTGGTCTAACTGAATGGAAGCAAATACATCAGCAGAACTTCCCTCTTGGGCTTGAAAGTACACGCAACATATGCACGCTTCTTATGAGTAGTCCTCATCTCAGCCAGCTGCAATGAAACCGAACAAACCTGTTGCAAGAAAAACATTCACCTCTGTTCTTGTTTCTAAAATATTTTTTAAACTTAAATGTCAGAGAGGCTATACCCATGGAACCACATCAACATGGCTGCCTAAACAAACCTATGATCTTAACAAGCTGTTTCTCTTTAGGCGAGCCAATGTTTTTTTGTTAATCGTCTATATGAAGGAAGCTAAGCAAATCTCAAAAAAGTACACTGTGATATGGAATGTTCTCTTGTAGCTTCTGTCAGCTACTATTTTTACACTGATGAAATTTAAACCTGGAAGCAAGAAGAGACTAAGAAGCACACGTTCATCTGGAAATTTCATTCTAAAGTGAGATCTAATAGATTAGTGACTGTATAAAAAGACTTTTCAAATGAGTTCTTATGCTTTATATTGTTTGCAAAAAAGACCCATGAGATAATGGGACTCTATTACGTCCTGTCTAGAATCTCTTTACCTCTATTATTCTGAAAGGAATCAAACTCATTTCATGTTTCATGATTCTTCATATGATAAGCAGGAGGAAAAGTGTCACGACCAGGACTCATGCTGACCCACAGAGATCAGAGAGGCTGCAGGAGGCTGCCCTATGTCTTTGCATATAGTTACAGCCAAGAAGGATTCCTAAGCGTGGGAGCAGGGGCTATCTTAGACTCTCTTGCCTGCTTATGGAACTCAACTAGATTACCTTGTCCAGCCTTGATGTGATAGTGTGTGCCTCATCTTATTGTAGCTTGTGCCATGTTTGATTGATGTCCCTGGGAGGCCAGAGCTGTTCTGAGGGGAGATTGAGGTTGGGTGGATATGGGGTAAAAGGGATGTGGAAGGAAGAGACGTGGGGAGGTGAAGAAGGGGGAACTGCAGTCAGGATTTATATATAAGAGAAGAATATATATGTATATATAATGAGTAGCTGTGATAGAATTACAAAATGTGATGTTTGGTTGGTTGTTGGCAGCCTTTGAGACCCACTGTCCTCTTTTCCTTTCTTGCCCCACATTTCCAAAGACTTCCACGAGCCTTCCTTGTGCCAGTGGGAAGTTCAAACAACTGAGGCCTTCCTATTGTAACCAAGCCTCATCTTGTGTGCACTCATTAAACCTATAAACACCTAAGTCATTTATGTTCTGTTCTATTCTCTCATTGTATTTTCAGACTTTTGAGGTTCTTTCCTGTAGCCCCACAAGGCCTCACTTGTGCAAAGACGAAGCATTTCCTACCTTCTTAGGCATATGTGGTAGCATCTGTTTCAATATTTGACTCAAACTCAAGGGGAAGACTTTTATTCCCATTTCTGTGGGCAACTGTAAGATGATGCCATATGTATGCATCAGCCATCAGATGTGTTATTCCCTACACCCAGTAGATAAATGACCAATGAAAAAGCAGACTCCATGTGTGAGCATAGTATAGAGTTTCAAAATCATATAAGGATCTGACAGTGCTTGCAGGACTAGCTCTTTATGGGGAGCTGGTACCCTGTCTTAGTGTAGGCAGTTCCTCTTACATTTGTGGCATCTCCATACTCCAAGCCTAGCTGCCATGAAGTAGCTCATACTTCTCTCCCTGTCAACCCTCTCTTAAAATTATATTAAAATCATATCATTTTCCCTCCCTCTTCTCTCTCCAAAGTCATTTATGTGTGCTCACTCCCTCTCTAATTCATGTCCTTTTATTTTTACATGTCTCTCTCTGTGTGTGTTGGGCATATAAATGTGTCTGTGTTTGTGTGTTTTCTTTGTGTGTGCGTGTTAACATGCAACACTAAACAGAGTCAAATTGGTGGTTTTTTTATTTGTTTATTTACAAAAACACATAACACAGAGTGAGAGACCAATTGTTCCTCTCTCAGGATTCCTTCATTTTCTCTATCCCTTCATCTAGCAGTGAATGAGGCCCCATGAAATTTCCCCCATTCACTTGGGCATGTCAACTGTTCCTGTCGTTGCCCAGGCTGCGGTTAGACAACCTTATGGTTGAGGTTTCATGAGGTGAGCTACCGTGTCATATATACAAGATACAGTCTGACAGCAGACTTCCTGGTTTTCTGCCCTTGCAATATTTCCAAGCTCTCTTCCACAATGTTCCCTGAACATTAGGTGTAAGGGTTGCTTTGAAGATGTATCAGTTTGGGCTAGGGCACCACATTATTAGTTGTTCTCTGAATTTTGACTAGTTATGGCTTTCTTTAAGGGCCTTAGTCTGCTTCAAAGAAAAGTTTCTTTCATGAGAAGGGCAAAATACACTTATCAGCTGGTCTAAGGATAGCACTTAGAAAGCTGCTAGGACCCGTACTGATTTAGTATCGTGATAGGAATAGTTTGTCTTCTGAAACCCATGGCCTCGTGAGTCACATTGTTGGCTTGGTTTGCAGTTTCAGACGTGATTTCCTTCTTTCATTTTTGAAGAATCGCTGCTCTAAATCAATTGCAGTCATAACACTGCTTGATGGTGCTCCTTGAGAAATTAATCACTCATTTAACAGTTTTAAGAGAGAAGAATCAGGGTACATTTTTTGACTTGCCAGAAAAATAAGTTTAAGTTAGAAATTAGAATAACCAATATGGAAAGAAGGGTTGGCAGAAGAAAAGAAGGATGTATTGAAAGATGTTCAAATGCTTCTCACGCGCGCGTGCACACACACACACACACACACACACACACACACACACACTGGAAATATCTTCTAAATTAACCTAATTAAACAGATGTCCTAAAATTGATGTTGAGATGAAGAATTATGAATAACTGGATTAACAACAAGAAATATGTAAGAGCATGGAAAATAAAAACAAATAATAAGGAGAACTGGGCGATGGCTCTGTGAGTAAAAATATGAGGCCCTGAGCTCTGTTCCCAGCACTCTGTGAGAGCCATGATTGGCAGAAAGCATCTGTAACCTCAGTGCCGTAGACCCTCAGAACATCCTCTCCAGTCTGCCCACCCCATTAGTGAAAGTAAGCTTCAGGGAGAAACCCCTCCTGTAAAAGCAAGGTCTTAAGAGGGAAAGGACATCTAATGTTACCTCCTTCCTTCACACACAGAGCATGCACAGGTCCACATGCACACACAGCACACACAGCACACACATAGGAATGTGCACACACAAGACCATATACGAGAGAGAGAGAGAGAGAGAGAGAGAGAGAGAGAGATCATAAGAAGAAAAAAATGTCCTATGAGAGTACGTCCAACAGTGAAAACACGACTGTGGTCAAGGTTCAGTGAGAGAGAGATAAATATTAATCAAGTTGTAGAAATAAATTTTCCTGAACTAGGAAAACATTAGAGACTAGAAATAAAAAAGAGCTGACTCAGGCCATGATGATTTAATAAGAAGATACACACACCAAACACATCCTTCCAGGATGTGTAAATCCAAGAATAAAGAAAAAATGTTTCTCCGCTTAAAGAACAAATAACCAATAAAGAAAAATACAGCCACATTGCAATGTAGTTCATTATTTAGTTTTGGGAGCAGATAACAAAATCAGCAGTCCACTTAAAACAACCAAGGAAAGAAAAAGCACCTTGCAAACAACTTTAAATGTCATCATTTAATACATAGTATAAAATGTCTTAAGTTGAAACTTTAAAATAGTGGGAAATATATAGAGAGACTTACACAACTGTATATGGTATAGCATGCCATTGTATTATATAATACAAACTCTTGGCTGGTAAACCATAAGAAAAGACTGTTCAGCCACAGAGAGATCAGGGTGTAAAATGTAAGGAAATAGAATAATGATAGTGAACAGCCAATAAAATTTCTTAATCTCAGTTCAGTTAATTAAGGCCAGGAGGGCTTTAGTAACTTGAACAATCCAATGCAAAGTGCATTTCAGAGGCCCGACGTTATGCCAGCAGCACCTGAGGAGCCTGGGTATCTGTAAGGGAGGGACAAGAGGCGGGAGCAGCTGTGGTGTTTCCATATGTGAAAACGTCAGGAAAGGAAGATGATGAACAGTAAATGTGCTCTAAGACTCTTGTTTTATTATAAAGCAAGTTGTTCAAAATTAAAGATGGGAGACTATATCTTGAAATTATGAATCATTTCATTGCTGCAAACCATTGGTGGTTTCATCGCATGTGAAAGCAAAGGGAATAAAATTAGAGGCTGTTGAATACAGTAGCAAATCCAAGTTAGTTTGGGGACGTGGAGGCAACTTTATTAACTGACTCAGGATAATGTAAATGCATATGGTGCATAAAGTTTCTTTATTAACTATTATACATTGTACCTTCATACCAAGTTATAATGAGGGAGACTTGCTTGCTGAGAGTTCAAACATAATTTCTCATTTGAAATGTGAATGAGTAGGCAAAAATCACAGTAACTTAGAAGATTTCAGAGGCATCTGAATGTCCTGGTATGGAGCCATAGATTATAGACTAGTCTAAACCTAGCTATTGCAAATTTGTTTCATTTATTTCCTATTTGGTCATAAGATTTTCCATGTCATTTTAACCTAATTTTTATTTCTTTGCTATCTAACTTCTGCTTCTGTTCCTAAAGAGGAAAGATAACATGCTTCTTTCCTAGTTATACATTAATGAAGTGCCAAAGCCTGGAAAAATTGCAAAGATGAACTGTTGTCTCAACTTCTGTACATAAGAAATATACGTTGAATGCCACAGCTAGCTTTCATTCTTCTGAGTCTTGGAGTTGCCATCACCTTCTGGCCTTTCCCTATGTTCTCTTGTCTGCTCTGTCATAGCCTATGTTCTTCCCTTTCAGTAAAACCAGCCCTATTTGGTTTAGTTCACCCACATGATCCCCTTTCATTTCACCTCTTTAAAGCGCTATCTTTAAAATACAATCACGTGCTAAGGTATTTAGGGGTTAACGCTTCAACAAAACTGTGAAGTCTTTCTGTGGCTTCTGAGAAGTACTGTGCCTAAAAACTTAAGGCCACCATGTAAATCTCCAATTACTCCATAAAAGATGTGTAAAATCTGACATATGAGTAGTTTCAAAGATTCGACACAAACCCTGGAGAATCAAACAACCCCTTTGAGTATTTATGGATATCAAAGTTGAATTTCTTGCAATTTACATTTTGGAGACCTGTTTATTCAACAGTGTTATTAAGAAATCACCTAGAAGAGCTCATCCCGCTGCTTCCCCAATATTTATTCATAAAGGAACCCCCCTTCTTCAGACATCCTTGAAGAACTTTCATTAATACTGTCCTCTCTTGGGAGAGTAGGCAGAACTCAGGAAATATGAATCACTGAATGCCTTGATGGATTTTTCTAAAATGTTTTTGTAAACCATAGGAAATGCACACAAATGGGTTTTACTCTCAATGTATGACAAAATAATAGAGTCATCAGTAATATATTTGCTTATTCTTTCTCTCCTAACAATCAGATGGCTAAAGTGAAGGTTTGTTTTCCTTTCTTGTTTCTTTTTTCCTCTAAACCCCTAGTGTTGTATATAAAACCCCCAGTGTTGTATATAATACTTTAGATTCTCGAAGCCTGAGACTGTGAACTAAATTCTATACAAAAAGAAGGCCTGATATGTAATGGCCACAGTCATCCAGAAGTAGGCTACTGAGTCAGAACACAGAATATGAATCCTTGTATTTGCATGGAAAATATTCTGCCCACCCCCCTCTCAGAAGTGAGGATCCATTGGTGTACACTGACACTTTTTGTAAACCCCAGGGAACCATGGGTAGCTTCATGTTGGTGACAAGTACCTTGTCATGCAGATACTCTAGTTATTACAAGTGTCAAAGAATGTGCTGGTTGAGTAGCAGAAAAAGAGAACCTGAAAGAAGAGTCTCAGGAAACAGACACTGAAACAATGGCAGAGCATCCCTGAGAAGGCCTTGTGAGAGAGGTTGTGATGTGCTGGACAAGTGCATTCTTCAAGAAAGGCTCTGACTGTGACACAGGTGACTCCGTAAAGCCAGCAGGACTCTTCTTAAGTTTCCTGTCGCTTTGAGATTCACTATGGCAATTAGCTCTGTTTAGACTGTGAAATGTGGCAACTCGTGATCTGTGCTATTTTTTGTGAAGCACTTATTACTGATGATTTAATCCTCATTTCTTTTCTTGTATGGTGATTGTGGAAACATGTTAAAATATCATCATAAAAATATGATAAAGCTCCTTTCAACTAAGACAATACCATTGGTAAAGTTATTGGTAAAAGATCACCGACTGATCTATTCTGATCCTATACTGCTAAAAAAAAAAATCTGAAAAACAGAGACATTGTCACTTGTTCTGTGACTTGAGGCCAGCATTGCCAATTCGTTCAGCAAGACCTTTCTACATAATATTAGAGTGTGGTACTCAAAAAAAGATTTTCTCCTGATGACAGGCAAAAGAAAAGTCTAGGTAAATTGGTTTACTCCCATGGATGAAAGAGCAGGAAGATAAGGAAAAACCTGAAAACAATCCCATTTAAATGCCTCAGAGTCAAGCCTGATGCCACTCTGATCATTAATTAGCAAAAATCAGAAGAAATCTAAAGAAAGTTTATTTAGCTACAGGAAAGTAAGTTATCTTCAAAAACTCTATTCTGAGTATTGTGATAAGCACTAAAAAAATGGGACCTATGTTCAAAATGGCTACATTGCTTCTTAATGGTAGAATTGATTTGACCTCTATCTACTGATTGAAAAACAATTCCTATAACTCTTAAGATAACATTGTGCAATAATATTGCAATGCTTTCATTTCACAACATCCTTACATGCTTGACTTAAAATAAATAACCTTTCTATTGGTTTCCGTTTTTCACAGCCAACCTATTATTTTCAGGATGGCTTAAAGCAAAAGAATATGTAGAGGAGAATAACAGCAAAGATCATTCAAAGTATGTTGATGAAAATGGCTGAATGCAGAAGCCGAAGCTTTATAGAGATTGACACTGGTTTGTGTCTTTCAAAGTGGTGAATAGAGGCAGTGACGGGCTTACAATGAGGAGCTGTACAATTGTGAGCATACAACTGCAGCAGCTGCCAAAAGATCTGTGGGTGTCTCTGTTGCTGCTGCTGCAGGTTTGCTGAATATTGGAGCTTTAATCATACTCCTGTTGTTCACCTTTACCAAATAAGGACCAGTACGCTCATTACTGCATGATGATGACCCTAATGCCAACATATCTGTAGTGATTAGAAACTTCTAACAAAGTCAGTGAGCTCCTCTCATTCAACAGGTTATAGGCCATCACTTTGCTGTTGTTTATTTGTTTGATTATTTGATTGTTGTTGGTTTTAGCCCTGGCTGTCTTGGAGTTCTCCAGGTAGAACTGGCTGACTTGGGATTTGTGGAGAGCTGTTTGACTCTACCTCCTGAGTGCCAGGGTTCAATCAGTGCTCAAGCAAACTATCTTAAGTAATATTTAGCTTCTGTGGTGGTTGCTTGTCACTTTACATGGGGCTAAGACAGACTATAGCAGAATAAAATAAAAAATAAATCTCTGCAGTGGATAATCTGGGAATTCCTTAGGAATGTATTGCTAAACATATACCATGATCTTACTTTAAGATCACTCACATTTTGAATTTTTGTAATTGACATTTACTTTCTAACTATGGATAAATACTAATCAGAGTAAATGGCCATACAAAATGATACTTATTATACTTGCAAGTAATTTGTACATACTTAAATGTGCTACTAAATGTGGTTGGGTTCCTGAGTGTGGGTCTATATGGAACTACATGCTTATGTGTGTGCATGTAGAGGTGAGAGGTCAGCCTCATGTTTTTCTTCAGGAACAACCCACCTTGATTTTTGTTTGTTACATTATTACCTCAAATTTAATTGAACACTGTCTCTAGGGGGGTGCTTATCAAATTTGGGTGATGTGTTTTAAGTCTTTGTTGTTGTTGTTGTTGCTGTTCCTTCTGTTCTTACAACATATAGACACTTAATGCATCCTTGTTATATTACAAAAAGTCACAGCTTCTGAAACAAAGTATAATCTGATATCTAAACAATAGTTAAAAAAAAGTTCCAGGCTATCCTTAGCAGATCTGGGGAAAGAAAGGCTAATTTAGAAATTACTAAAAAAAATATAGATGCATGGTTCACATACAACGGACAGCTAATTCTTCCCCTGAGAGCTGACATCAATGTACTAAGCATCTTAAACATCAGGCATTTTATGTTTGTATGTTCAGGAAGAGGTGATTTCTTTTTATTTTCTAATGTGTGTGTTCCTCTAGAAGTCAGACGGAGACATTAATGAATAAGCCTTGTTACTTAATACTTACATACTAATTGAGATAACCATATCAGATACATTCTGTATAGGTGCCTTGTATCTTTATTTTTAGTTTAGTCTTACAAGTTACACACAGGTCTGCTACTTTATACATGTACTTTTTAAATGCAAGGCCAATGTAAGGTGACAAATTTGTTCTCAAATAATCTAACTACATGTTTTTCTGGCCAAGAACTTAACATCTTCACTAGAAAGTGTAATTTTTCAATTATTTTCTTCTTTTCTCTGTTGCTATTTAAATGTTTCAATGCTTCTTCCCCAGAGATTGACATGGAAACAGATTTGCACAGAAATTGATGACTATTAATTCCTTTTAGATTCACACTATTTAAAAATAGCAACATATTACCTATAGAGCAGGTGAAGAGCTCAGACAGACTGTGGTGTGCAGCACAGCCACAAGTAATCATGGGGATCCAGGACCCCCAACTGTTTAAATTGCACAGAGTCACCAAAGATTTAACAAGCATAAGACATCAACATTTCTGTAGAAAGCATGCATTTTATTTGCTCAAGGCGATTAGTATTTAAACTCTGTGGCTCTGCTAAAGTAAAATTTTTGCATGCTTTGAGCGTTCCAGCAAAGTGTCCAGCATATGGGAACTGCTCATGTTTTGATTGCATTAATTAATGCACTTAGGAACCTTCTTCTATAAGAATCTGAGTCCTTGATCCAATGAACACACAAGCCAGTCAGCTGTGGAGGAGTTAGCATGAAGTTGTTTAGTCTAGTGCTTCTCAAATTTTAATGTGATTTACAAATCACTTGATTCTGTTACACTGCAGATACTGATTAAGTGTGGGATGAAGGCCTGAGATTCTGCATTCCTAAGCAGCTCTCAGGTGAACCAATGAAGCCGAGTCTCAGCCATAATGTGAACAGCAGTGATTGAAGGACTTTTGCTTGAAATAGACCCACACTTCTTCCTTAAGGTAGCATGTAAACTGGCTGCAGTATGTTTAAAATGACAGTTTCTATCTGAGGGTATTATAGGAAACAAAGTTCATTGCAATGTGATGGTTCATAGCTCTCTTTGTAAATCTGACTTGGTAGAACTTAGAGTTTTTCAGTGTTTGTAGAAAGATGGAGAAGAAAGCTGCCTTTCTCCTAACAAAGAGGCCTTAGTCCTGATTAGGAAACTGAAGTGCTGCAGGTCCCCTCAATTGAAGTTGCTGCTGGAACAAATGAATTTCCTCAGGTGAGCTCCTTAGAGGATGGATCACTGTTTTGAATAAACACTTCAGGTCTGTCCTGGCTTCTGTCCCACAGAGTGAAAATGTTGTTTTTGAGTGTGCTTTCTTCTCTATGGC
Source organism: Acomys minous (assembly GCF_964271855.1). Taxonomy (NCBI): domain Eukaryota; kingdom Metazoa; phylum Chordata; class Mammalia; order Rodentia; family Muridae; genus Acomys; species Acomys minous. The sequence goes on from NC_140483.1 coordinate 135,853,930, forward strand.
ATTGAATAAGACTTTTCTATTCAGCAAGTTTTCAGAGAACAGAATGTTGGCAGATCTGGCCATAATTTCTTTTGTGTGACTATGGAGAAAGTAAAATGTTTCATGTTGGCAGAGCGGTAGCGCGTTCCAAACTTACTGAGCAGACAAGTTATAAAACACAGTTGTCTAAATAAACAGTCATTCTTGGGATATAAGACAGCCAAGAAAGGGGCACCTCGGAAATGGCACTGAGAAATGTTTGATCATCCCGAAAACAGGATGTGAAAACGGCATGATGACAACCTGCTTCTCTTGCTGGGTGGGTGGCTGATGATACAGTACTGAACAATACACAGTCCTCAAGGGCTTTGCTTCTCAAGGTCAAGTTCAAACTGGCAGTTACAAAGATGTTTGTCGAAGGCACTTGAATGGCAGTATAAATGCCGCCATTTAACCAAACTGGTTGATCGGGTGACTTTATGAATTGTGCTCCTGACTTTTCTTTGAAAGAATCACTTGTGTGGAAAGACAAAGGAGTTACTGGCCTAGACCAATTAGCCGTAAAGCTAACAGTCACCGGGAGATGAACCTGAAAGCATTCCCACAGAGCTGAGCGAGCCCATTCACACTCTGCTGAACAGTCTTCAGCTTCTTGCCACCCAGCTTTGGGGACACACATTGCCGCTGGCGTTCCTCCTGTGCTCCTCGCATCCAAAGCACCAGCCAGTGAGAACATCATCTTGACACTGACTAGACTGTCAAACATTTTATTTTATTTCATTCTATTTGGCTTTACGAAATGAGCTTTCACTATATAGGACAGGGTAGCCTCCAACTCAGGATCCCATGGATTAGTCTTTGAGGATGGGTTCTTTTGCCTAGTAGTTCTTTACTTTCCTCTGCTACTTTAGATACCTATACAAACAACAGTCTGGGAATAGGTCTCTCTATAGTACTTGGATTGAACAGAAGAAAATAAATGTAAACTTCCATTTTTCTGTAAAAACCACATATGCTAAGAAAAATGCTAATTTAATGGTGACAAATCTAAAAAGGAAAACAAATATAAAAACTGGAATTGTAGCATGCCTTATAATGTTTATTTTTGTGTTTCAAAAGTATAAAACAGATCTGTGTCATCAGTATGACCACAGGTCAATTCTATAGAGTAGCTGCAAACACACATCTGTCAGTAAATATTTGGCCTGGTTGTCAGCTGCTCAGTATGTGCTTTCCTCATATTGAAGTTACTGAATTCTCCTTTGGAAAGCAGAAGATTCTGATGGTAAAGAAAGCATCCTGTTAATTAGTGCTTATAACAACTTACTTTTGAAGAAAAATTTACTTTTATTTACTCTTGTTTTTCTACTCTAATATGAGTGTTTTCTATATGGGCAGATTAGCCCTAATAAGAAAGGATACTGCTCTGTGACTTACAATCTAGCTATCTCTGTTACTCAAGATGTGGTGTGCTGATTTCTAGGAGATTATTAATTGCAAGTGTGAAGGACACCAGTGCGCAGCACTCTTCTCCCTCAATGCTTAGTGCCTCAGGCTTCAGTGCTGTGTTACTATGCTCTGGTATCTGAAGAAAAGTACAACAGACCAAAGAGCTACTTAAGAAGAATATGGAGATCTGGGTGGTAGTGCACATGCCTTCAATCTCAGCACTCAGGGAAGTAGAGGCGGGCAGATGTCTAACTTTGAGGCCAGCCTGGTCTATAAAATGAGTCCAGGACAGCCAAGACTATCACACAGAGAAACTCTGTCTCGACAAACAAGAAAAGGAAGAAGAAGAAGAAGAAGAAGAAGAAGAAGAAGAAGAAGAAGAAGAAGAAGAAGAAGAAGAAGAAGAAGGGGAAGGGGGAGGGGGAAGGGGGAGAAGTGTGAGGAGAAGGAGAAGAAGAGAAGGAGGGGGAGGAAAGGGAAGAGGAAGAGGAAGAGAGAGAAGAAGGCCTAGGGTAGAGCATGGTGGCACTTGCATTCTTCTTCCAGTTCTCCAGAGGCAGTAGCATATCTACCTTTTGTGAGTTCAAGGCCAGCTTGATCTACATATTGAATACCAGGATAGCCAGGGCTTAAAAAAAAATAAAACAGGAGTGTACAGATATGCAGAGCTTTGCAATGTCATTGGCATCAGGAGACATGTACTGCTTCTTCTTGGGTTTCATGGACAGAACTAATCAGATGGACTTGCCTAAATGACAGTAAATGAAAGTAGACACACCTTGTTAAGATGAGGCACTTTAGGTGAGCAGAAGACAGGCAATGAGGTATAGACACCACTTTTTTCTTGCTCACATCTAAGTGGTTCAATATTTTAAGCAGTGCTGTTTTATCCATGATTGATGCATTCTAACTCCTGTGTGTCTTTGTACTGACTTCTGAGTGGGAAGTGGAATCATCCTTTCCTCAGTTCTTTCAAAAAGACTTAGTAGTTAGAATCCTGTATATGGTTTAGACTCTTCCCCACTCAGATTTTACCTATTACTTTTCTTTCTGATGTAATGTTTTCAGAATAGAGCCACTTACATTTTAAAATTAAAAAGCTTAGACTGTGTAGCCAAGTATTTTCAATATCATATGCTTTCAAATATTTGCTGAAGACTCAAAAGGCAGTCTTGTCTGGTAAGGCTTCGATAAACTCCACCTGAGTTTCTTTGGACCAAGATGAACTGATGCATGTCAGGAGGGTTTGCAGGGTTGCAGACCACACAGGCTCTTTAAAGGAATTATGCCATGCTGGGACACAGCACAAATGAAACTAAGTAACTTAAGGAGAAATGTAGAATGTATGTATTTAAAAGAAAATTAGGACTGAAACTGCATGCAGCTTGTAGGTTGAAGAGCACATGTGACTTCAAGGCTCACCATTTCCATGACTACAAGACATTCTCACTGGAGAATCCCTTCTGCATAAGAACTATAGTAGCTGAAGAAAATGAACCCCATTGCTATAGAACTAAGAAATAAATGGGGCTTTATGAAGAGGTCCTGGGAGCTAGTAGGTCTTTGCAAGAATCCAAGAGCAAGGTATAGAAACTAAAGGTCTATACAAGGGAGGTGTGCCATCTCTTCAGCATCTGTAGAAGGCTTTAGAAACTGATGTTGCCCTAATCTGCCCAGATTGGGTTATTTGAAAGCATAGTCCCAGAGGTTGTTTGAAAATAAGGGAAGATTTATCATTCAAAAGAAACTATAATTGGTGACATCTCAGACTTGAAGAAGGGGAAACACGTAGAAAGGAACTTTCAAGGACAAATCAAAGTCAAATAAGTGAAAAATGTGTTGGACCATCCTGGTAAGTTCAAAGTTTGGCGTCACTGTATAACCCCTGAGCTCTGTGCTAAAATGATGGACTCCCTTCTGAGTTTCCTCCTCTCTCTGTTGATCTGGGGAAACATCTGACTTCTAAGGAGAGACACATAGTGCTTAGAGAAAATTATAGGCCTGACCCTAGCCTGATAAGAAATCTTTTCAATTTGCATCTGAGGATGCTTGGAAACACCCAACTTATGCTAATGAGATGTTTTGGTGGCTTGGCTTTGATCAAATGGCCTTTAATTGCACCTGGGTTTTTTCCTTCACCCATAGGATAATTAAAAACTGAATTCCCCCTCTTATGATAGGAGTGTGTTATTGCATGTAAATGGGGTATCGCTGGCATTTCTAGCCCCAACGAATCAAACCCATTCACCATCGAAAGCCCTCCCACTGTCCAAGGTTCATAATACCCCTGATTAACAAAATGAACATGTGTCTCTAACTCCATTCCCACACCATGACAGCCTGGGACTTGTCATTTATTCTGGAGAATGACAGGCTCCCCTCCTTCCTGCTGGATCTTCAGGGGTTGGTTGCAGCCATAACTGTCTTGGTCACAGCTAAAGAGGAGGCTGACCACCAATGAAGCAGAGGCTGGACATGCATTCAGGCAGTGAACTGACCAGGCAGGAGTTCCATCTGCATACTCTCCAGTTAGCATGGTGATTTAACCAAGGGGATGTAACACTGTGATATCATCAATGGCTTTGTAATGTCCAAGTTTCCACTGTCATCTGGTACTGGCAATCTCATTAAAAAGAGCTAATTGTTAAACCAGGTAAAAAAAATTCATTTCCACACCTTCATTTTCTTGAGAAAAATGGAACCCGAGACATTGGTCAGAAGCAGAAGTGCCTGGACCTGCATGCACTTCCGGTGCAGTGGCTGGCATCATAGGATGGAACACAAAGTGACAAAAATGGGCCTATTTTATTCAACAAACTGAACATAGCATTCTATAAGATTCTTGTAAGAGCACACTTTCCATATAGTTGTTTAAAGTTTTTGAGTTTCTTGCTTTTTAATATAAATTGTCCACAAGAACTAAAATATAGAATTTTTGTGCTAGGCAGTGGCATGCCTTTAATCCCAGCACTTGAGGGGCAAAGGCAGGTGGATCTCTGTGAGTTTGAGGCCAGCCTAGTCTACCAAACCAGTTTCAGGATAGTCAAGGCTCCACAAAGAAACCCTTGTTAATGTTATTTTTACAAAATTGTGTTTGGTTCTCAGTTTCTCTCTATCCCTGCTATCACACAAATATTGAGACACTTTTGTATTTGTTTAATAATAAGGTTCATAACACAATAACTGAGCAGTTACTACTCTGTTCTTAACCCTCTAAGATAATTTGGCTGCCACCCCGCTTACATCCCAGTGATACTTGCACTTTATAGCTTTCCTTGCTGAGTTCACTTTCCTGCTCTTTCCTGAACAGCTTCCCTTGGCTGAGTTCCCTACTTCATGCTCTAACTCCTCCTCCCTTAGCAGGCAGGAAGCTCAGCCCTACTCTCCCCCTGCTTAGCAACTGACTGTAAGCTGCTTTATTGACTTATGAATGGATAATTGGCATACCAGGCAGCAGCAGTTTTTACACAGCATTGAGACAGGAGATTTTCTAGAACAAGGACTGGAACCACATATGGTAGGGAGATGTACAAAACCACCACTAGAATTACACAATAACCTCATGCATCCCTTTCTCAAAATACAAAACAAAACAAAAAACAAAAACAACAACAAGAAAAAAAACATAGAATTTTCATGCTGTGAATGATTGTTTTAGGCCAGCAAGTACAACCACCTCCATTGCAATTTTTTTTTAATCTTTGAAGATGTAATCCTACACAAGAACAATAGCCAGAGGAAAGCTGGGAATGGGAAAGATAGTGTCCCTCAGGAAAGAACACATTTAGCTTGTACTCCTGTTCTAAACTTTCAACCCTGAAAATATATATTCAAGTGACTTTATATGAACTCAACAGGTTACATTTGGAAATATATATGTATATGCAAATATTTATATGCATGCAATAACAGTTGATGAAAAAGAGCCCATGAATATAAAGAAAAGCACAAAGAGATGTGTGGACTGGAAAGAGGAAACACAAAGGAGGTATGTTGTAAAAAATAAGAACATTTAAATAATTTTTCTAATTAATTAATATTAACATTCAATTAAGCCTTATTAAGCGTATTTCTGTGAGAATAAATAGTAGGATATCAAAATTAACATATCTCTTTTGTATGAATAAAGGAGTCTTAGAAATCAAGTGTTTTATTTTACTGGGATAACCATTTATATATTGATTAGCTTAGCCAAGTAACACTAATAGCTTCATTACATTTGGAAAAACTGGTATCAAATTAATTAATTATATTGTATTTATGAAACACAGTTTGACTTGTGTTTTTCATATCATCAGCTTTGGCATTTATTTTATACACAGCTTGATGCTGAGTAAATTATAGTAAAACAGGAAGGATCATTTAATGAAATATCATGAGTAACAGGTAAATCATCATCCAAACCAGTATATTTTAGTCCTTCCTCACTAAAGAATTTTTCTGTGGTCATTATAAAATCGAAGGATGTGTGTCCAAGAATTGTGTAAGAACATAACTGTATGTGTGCTCACAGAATGCATAGGCCCCGTGAAGACTATATTTAAACTTTGGGTCAAATTTTGGGATCGGTCACAGAAAGGGATTGACAAGTTTTTCTAAAAGCTTGGCTTTAACACATAACTCAGTTTTGTTTCTTCAAGTTTTTGAGATTAGGTTTCTCTGTGTAGCTCAGAGTAGCCTTGAGTTTGTGATACTTTTGCCTAAATGCATCTTAAACACTGGGATATAGTTACTTGCCATCACTCCTATATTTCGATATTTTTCATTTTATGAGATTTTAGCTTAGTGTGGAAACCTGTAGTTTAACTTTTCAACTATTACAGACAACATCATCAGATGCTGTAAGCTTTTTTAGTCTCATGAATTTCATCTGTAAATCACAGATGACAATAATCACTTCACAAAATCATGAGTATTTCCTTTGGTATGCATCTAGCATGGTACCTGTCACAAACAGTTTTAATAAGTGTTAATTGACTTACATATTTATTCATTGATTCATCTTTTTTGTATATTAATAAGATGTCTCAAAACCTCTTGATCACTTTGTAAATGTGCAATTGTGTTTAACAAATATTTATTGGATGCTCACTTTGTACCATGAGTCATGTTAAATTCATAAATACATGCACTGATACTCCAGGGAAATTTATAATATAGTGCTATGTAAAGGCATAAATCCAATGCATTGTAAGTGATATAAGTGGAAACAAGATTGGAGGGTTACCCAGGAGCACCGTATTGATGCTGTGGAATCACAGAATGATCCATGTTGAAATTGGTGTTTATGTATGAATTGGTAATATGCTTATTAATAAACATTAAGACTGCTAACTACATTTGTGATTTTGTTACATATATTACCTAGCTTGTTTCTTAATTTACTTAAAATAAATTGACAGATGTTGTCACTCAGCCAAAATAAGATGAACATAATTTCAAATGATATGCAAAAGTCAGTAACAGAATTTGAATGTTCTTATGCTTCATATGCTATATCAATCAATTTTTAAAAGTTGACAATATCATTTTAGAAGTTAAGTAGCTATCACATGTGTATGAATATATGGAATATTGTATAAGAGAACTGGGGGCAAAATTTATGACAATTATAAACACATGTAATAAATTTTAAACCTGTATAAAAAACTTCCAAACATAACAGAATTGATTGGTTGGAAGAAAGGAGAAGAAAAATTAAAATTAAATACAAGTTTTCGATGTGTGGACTTGCAGTCTTAGTGTACAGAGGAAGTACATGGTGAAACCAGAATCAAATAAGCTAGGGTACTGAGGAAACCAGTGGATGTACAGGAGTCTAGAGACATGATCAGAACGATGGACAGATGTTACTTAATGTTGCTTTCAAGACAGCATTCTGAAAATATTAGATTAACATGTATACAGAAAAAATGGAATTGAACTGTAATTATTTTGATCAAAATTAGTTCACCTTCCAACATATACACCTATAGATTCTCACTTATATTAATTAAATTAATTATATTACATTTCTTGCTTTAAGAAAAATATATAAATTAGGTTCCATGCTAAAGTTAAATATATCTACAGTAAAAAGTTGGGTAAAATAATTTATTTACTTACTAAGTCAATCAAACTCAATGGTAGGATATTTGTAAATGCGTTTAGTGAAATTCACATTAGAATAAAAACCAATTAAAATAAGCAAAACAAAGAGAAATTTATATAAAATGCCGTTTTTGGCTTTTGTTGTTTTTAGTAGAACTATGGTGGGATGGTGAGTTGCTTTTTTTATTTGTTACTTTGTGACTAGTTACAAAAATATTTGCAAGGATCACATCCAATTCTTTCTAATAAATCTCATGTTTCAATGGACAGAACATTTTCCATCATTGAGGGGAGAGTGGGGTCTGACTTTCATGAGAACTCTGGTGCCCCATTTTTGACCACATCCCCTTGATGGGGAGGCCTGGTGGCACTCAGAGGAAGGATAGCAGGCTACCAAGAAGAGACTTGATACCCTATGAGCATATACAGGAGGAGGAGGTCCCCCTCAGTCACAGACATAGGGGAGGGGAGTAGGGGGAAAGCGGGAAGGAGGGAGGAATGGAAGGATACAAGAGATGGGTTAAAATTGAGATGTAATATGAATAAATTAATAAAATATTTTTTAAATCTCATGTTTCAAAATTAAATTTTCTGCTGACTTCTCTAAGTATCTGAAAAAGCTAGAGAGAGATAGAAGGAAATTTGGTCTGTTTCCTAAGATTTGCATTTCCCTGATGATTAAAGACGTTGAACATTTCTTTAAATATTTCTCAGCCATTCAATATTCCTCTGTTGACAATTCTGTTTAGTTCTGAGCCCCATTTCTCAACTGGGTTATTTGGTTTGACGGTGTTTAATTTCTTGGGTTCTTTATATATATTTTGGATATTAGACCTTTGTCAAATGTAGGGTTGGTGAAGATTTTTTCCCAGTCTGTAGGCTGTTGCTTTGTTCTGTTGACAGTGTCTCCTGAATAACAGAAGCTTCTCAGCCTCATAAGATCCCATTTATTAATTGTTGACCTAAGGCCTGGGCTGTTGGTGTTCTGTTCAGGAAATTGTCTCCTGCGCCAACATGTTCCAGCCTCTTCCCCATTTTTTCTTCTAACTGATTTAATGTCTCTGGTTTTATGTTGAGGTCTTTGATCCACTTGGACTTGAGTTTTGTGCATGGTGACAAATATGGGTGATAAACACCGTCAGCAAATTGGCTGGATACAAAATTAACTCAAAAAAGTCAGTAGCCTTCCTACATACAAATGACAATCATGCAGAGGAAGAAATTAGGAAAACTCCACCCTTCATGTTAGCCATAAGCCATATAAAATATTTAGAAATTACTCTAACCAAGCAAGTAAAAGACTTGTTTGAAAAAATTTTCAAAATTCTGATGAAAGAGATTGAAGACGACATAAGAAGGTGGAATGATCTTCCTTGCTCATCGATCAGGGGAATTAACATAGTAAAAATGACCATCTAACCAAAAGCAATTTACAGATTCAATGCAATCTCTATTAAAATACCTGCACATTTTTTAAGGACATTGAAAGTTCAATTCTCAACTTGATATGGAAAAACAAAAAAACCCACAATATCTAAAACAATCTTATATAATAAAATATCCTCCTGAAAATCTCCATATCTCAAGCTATACTATAAAGCAACAGTAATTAAAACAGCATGGTACTGGCACAGCAACAGGCTGGTTGATCAGTGGAATCAAATTGAAGACCCAGAAATGAACCCACATACATATGGTCACTTGATTTTTGACAAAGAAGGCAAATCTATTCGATGGAAAAGGAATAGCATCCAAATGGTGCTGGTCTAACTGGATGTCTACGTGTAAAAAAAAAAAAAAAAAAAAAAAAAAAAGCAAGATTATTGATCTTAATAAAATTCTTTAGAGACATATCCCATATCATTGTTAAAGGTGATAAGAGATAGAGCCAGGCCATGGTGTCTCACACGTTTAATCCCAGCACTCAGTAGGCAGAAGCAGGCAGATTTCTGTGAGTTTGAGACCAGCCTGGTCTATAAAGCAAGTCCAAGACAGCCAGGCTACCCATAGAGAAAGCCTGTTTCGAAAAATAAAAACAAAACAAAAAACAATCAAACAAACAAACAAAAAGAGTGATACGAGATGATAGAACAATGAGAGTGTTAATTTTCTTATTATCTTTATTTTTAGTAGTTTAAATATTATGGATGATCAGACCACTGACACATGTAATTTGGAGAAAAAAGATTTCTTTATGATCATGTGGTTAGCTTCCTGGAGACAAACTTAGAATTTTAGATACATGTGTATGCTTTTTAATTAACAAATGTTTCATTGTCAAGTGAACAAGTTTACAGCCATGAATCCTTGATTGTATCCATATGGATGTCAACATACCTCATAGAATGCGACAAAGACAAGGCACTCATCCTGTGTTGCAAGACTTCAGCAAAATACATGCCTTAAAGTAACAGGAAATAAAATCTATGTCATTAATTTTTTCTTCTCAATTAATTTATAAATTATAAAGCAAAGCTCTCACCCCCCCACACACACACAAACCCTGCATATTTTCAGAGGCATAATGTGCATATCTGGAAGAGCATTATTCCACACAATCCACTAAGCAATTATTCTTCTTACTATAACTTTATCCTGTAGTTTTCATCACTAATACACAGGGAGTAAAGAAAGAGAATGACCATTTCATTAGTGCATGTGAGCAACAAGGCAAATCCAGGTTAGAAAGATTTTGAACAGAGTAGAGCTATCCATGTGGTTCACAAGTCACTCTTACAAGAGACTAATGTTTCCAATATGAATTGTCTGCAGAGGTACTGTGTTCAGTCCAATGCTATGCACCCAGCAGTCGGCCTGCTAACTTACTGGAAATATGCTGAATGTGCATTTATAACAGAAATAAAATCAGCAGCATGGTTACAAGCACTATGAAATATCCTACCTTAGCAAACAATTTAACAGTGGCATCATTTACAATCTTGAATCTTAAGAAGCCAAAAGATGCTTGCAGCTTTAATTATAAGTAAACAATTTATGGGTTGTAACTTATCTGCTGCTTTAATGCTTGACTTTCAACAACCTGACTATATTGGAGTCGGTGGTTGTGGATCAAATGAATGGCAAAAATTGGAGTGTTATATATATACTCAAAGTTATGTCTTATTCAAATCTTTCCATAATAAAAACATCTTTCTGTTAAAGTTTTCACTGGGGTTGCTGATTATTGAAATACAATTCTAGAAGGAGATGCCAGGAAGACTAACGTGTGAGATCCACGTAGCTGGGATCTCAAGGCCAGAAATTCCAAGCTAAGGGTTGAGCTGTGTATTTCCAAGGTATGGAATTTGTGTTCCAATTATTTGACTATTTAAAGAAAAGGAGCAGTACATAAAAAAGAAGAAAACATACTATAAGATAATTGTGCATAGAAAGTAGCTGTAATTTAATGTAAGTTAATGGTTTGTCATGTGATAAAAAAGCTAATAATTTAATCGCTGTCTGAGTCTGTCATTAACTCTGAAAATCTTGACTACCTGCTAGAAAAATATGATGAGGAAATATTTACTGTCTTTTAACTGTAGAGAACTATGCACATGTATTAGCAAGTTTTCTTAACTTTTGTCTCCATTTAGTATAAACTACAGAAGTATGAGAATAACAAATATTTTACAGTTTAATTTTAGTGACAATATCTTATTGGCTTATGGTGTATATTGCCATTTAGAACTAGTTGACTTGATGAGACCAAAATTAGAACATAATTTACTCTTCTCCCAGAAGGCAGCATAACTAGAGTCCACCCACTGCAAACAGAGACTTACCTATGAAGAAACAGAGAGAAAAATTCTGTGTGAAGATGAGGCTACATACTTCTGAAAGTTTAGGGAGCAGGTTAGCATCACAGTTGTGTAAATCAGATATTACTCTTTCTTTGGTCAGTTAAAGACTTTGTTTCTTTCATTTTGCTATTTAATTCCTATGATGCCATTTCCAGCGAAGGCTTCTGTTTTTAAAATTACATATAAAAACTCTCATGAGAAATCACTGATATGTAAGTAATACAGAATTTTTTGAGACTTTAACTTTGGTGACATGTGTGAGTGTGTGTGTGTGTGTGTGTGTGTGTGTGTGTGTGTGTGTGTGTGTGTGTATTATACATGTATAAATAACATATATCAGCAACATCCTATAATCTATGTGACATACAACTCAATATATGCAGAAGAACATGTTTTAAGCTTTAAAAAACATTTAAATCATTTAAATCTGTGGCAGCATGCTGGATATATAGCTAAATTTTGTTGATCATTTTTATAATAAGAACTCAGGTTAAATTTAAATAGTGTTATTATCCAGTATATTTGTATATTTAACAAATAAATTTTAATAGAATTTTTCTCAGTATTCTCTCCTATCTCATTGCTGATTTAATTTTAAAATATTCAAGATACTATTTTCCCACATTTTACACTTTATATTTTCCCATTTTAAAAATAGCAGTTAAAAAATAGTTAAAATAGTAGTAGTCATCACAATGGTAAATAAATTCATGGAATTTTTCAATGATTTAATTAGGAATAATCAGAAAAGCCATAATATGTGGCTTCTGTGTTTATCTCAGGTTTGGGTCAAACTATAGCTAACAGGGGTATTAAGTAGTCTGCAAATTATTACATTTCCTGAAGCCTAAAGTAGCAACTGACTTCATTATCTAATATAACAGGTGTTTCTGTGCTTGCTTCTTGGAATTTCAGATGACACAGACTTTTATATAAAAATCCTAAAAAATATTACTAGCATCAATAGAAAACTGAAGACTTCAAATCTCAAAAAGAAGTTCAAATAATTAAATTTTATATTTCACAGAAATCTTTAATCAGGAATTTCCTTTAATACAACATCATGACTGAAATCCTTAGGTTTTATATGGAAATATTAAAAGCTATTATTAACAACCTAAGTTAGAATGTTTTAAATCCATTAATAAGTTCCTTGATTTCTTTGTTCTTTTTTTATGGAATTTTGTTTTTCTATTCTTAAAACATATCATATTTTTAAGATAAAAGAGCTATATTTCAGTTTAAAACTAGTTACCAATTACCTACCATTTATTTAACGGCTATTATTCTGTATTCACTGAGTAGGAACAAGAAAGGCAGATAGGATATATTCAATCCATAGAAGAAATAATGAGAAACATGAGTCTTACCTAAAGAAACACCCAATTCCTGATATTAACTTTAACAAAGAGAATTGCAATTGCTCTGAGCAAGGGTCTAAGAGAGTGCGGTGGCAAAACACTTGATCTTAAGTGCAATCTGCTATATACAGGCAATCATACTTAAAGGGATAAATGCAAGTGAGTCAGATGCTGTGTAGTCTACACTCAGCCTTAGCATTAGTGATGATGGACAAACAAAGTAGGTGAATAATAACCATGGTATGTCCTTCACATGCCTACATACAGAGCATCAATCATGAAGAAATTATTATTGAGAAAAATGCCTCCAATTAAACTTTGTTATAAATGGCTTTGATCAGTTTTCTTATGCTGTCATCCCTCCTGAAATTTCTTCCCATCTGGCAGACATGTCACCTCTTAGGGTTATAAGGTAAGGATATTTAAAATGAAGAAATATGTGAAACTTTAACCATATGCATTTTCTAGTTCTCTTATTACCTTTCAGACACTATCACACATTCCATATATGTGTGCATAGTACTAAATAAATAATTAAAAATCTATGATAATGGACACAATGCTAGACTATTTCACATGAAAACAGTCACCTTCTGCACCATAGGGAAGATGCCAGATGGAAGCAGAAGATTTCACATTCTCCAATATGCCTTGTGTAGCTTCTGGTAACTGAACAAGTTCAAAGGCGCCAAGGGAACAACTGTTGGATGCTTGGAGAACAAGCCACCTGGTGTGACCATCACATAGAGCCATAGACTTGCATTTGAGTTCAGTATCTTCATCTTCCTCTACAGCTGACATCCCAGGGCTAAACACACAGTCATTGAGAATGTTCTGTGAGGAGTTATAGAGTTATAGTGACAACAAAGAAAGGAGACACCAAGGAGGGAGAGAGAAATTGTGATTGTCTTGCCTCTATGGTCGTTACAGACTTCATGTTCTGCTATTGATTTTACAAACAGTGAGCTACTGTTTACTGCTCTAGTTGGCAGTGTGAACCCAAGAGAGGAGGGCTTAAAAATGAGGCACATTAAAGTCTGATGCAATAGCCAACTTTATTCAGAGCATCAGACAATGTATACTCTGAGGATTAAGAAGAATTACATGAATAAGGTGTTCAATCATAAGTGGGAGAACACTCATGGCCAAAACATGTTTTTCCATAGAGGCATTCAAATAACAATAGCCCACATAAGCTCACTCCTATCTGCTCTGCCTAGGAGGAGCATGAAAACACATTCCAAGAACAATTCTATGTTTTGAAAAAAAACTAAACTGAATAACAAGACTCTATTCTTCTTTTCTTATAGTTTCACCACACACACTAAGAATCCTCATATGGCTCCATTCTTGGACTGTGTTCTGACAGATTACCAAAGTTTTGTTGCCCTCAGAATACTGTGTAGCACTGCATTAAATAGGAAAAAGCATGTGGAGAAATTGCCACAAATTATTTTTAATAATAAAATAGTATACATTTTTCATTAAAGAAGAATCACTATTGATAGGAAATCATATTTACATAATAAGACGAATTGATTAGGCTCCAGCCACTTCTTCTAGCCCAACTATACTTATATCCTTCCCAAGATTTCAAATACTATTCATTAGAGCACAGTAATATTCCTGTGAAGATACTACATGCCTTAAATTTTAAAATTCTATTTCATGTCTATCTGCTGTCCTACAACTGGTGATTTATTCATTGTTTATCTGACCAGCATTGACCTTCTGTTGGAAACATGAAGGCCAGTGATATTTTTCTCTCCATCTCTATTGTATCCTCTTTCATCTACTGATAGACAGCATTGACTTTTTGACTAACAAGATGTTAAATGTAGACTTGTTGGTACTCTGTTTATAGCACATAATACCTTGGAGAAATAATAAACCCTTATAGAATAAGTTTATAGCAATTTTTGAAAGCCAATGGAAAAGAGTAATTAAAAAGGGGGAAATGTTTTTAGGAAGAAGACAGTACAGGCTGCGCTGACTTAGGAGACCCTCTAGGAAGGAACTGAAAACTGCAGGTCTGATAAAGTAGTCATCCCCACTCAGCCAGCATGCAGTGTACTACTTTTAGAAGCTGATAGGACAAAGGCACTGCATTCCAACTAATGGGAAGAAGTACCTGGCAGTGGAGGCCACATGCTGATGTCTTACCACATGGACAGCATGAGCTGGTGTCCCACAGAGATCTGGAATCTCCCCTCTAGATTTCCCATCTGTCTAAACTTATATCATCATTCATTTAAATTGAAAACCACTCATCATCACTGCTCTCTTCCATTGACGTTACTTGTTTCTAAAATGATTATGCATGAATAGATATAAATTTAGAGATGGTATTAAGAGTTCCTTAGAAAATGGCTAATGTTCATACTTCATAACTTTGGCAGAAGGTGTGGGTTTGAAGGTTCTTCCAAGCCCACCTAGTTGCAGTGAGAAAAGGAACACTCACTGTACAGGGTTGCAGGAGGTAACTCTCAGTTGCATATATATTTGTTACTAAAACACAAGTGTACTCACACACAATAACCCAGTAGTAGCAAATGTGTTTTGAATGTCAATAGATGCAGTGCAATCCAGTCTTTTACTGGGTCATAGCAGAGCAGTTTAGAGAAATTCCAAAATTTTTATTGTATCCATCTTGAAAAGAATCAGTGAGGAAATGGTAGGCTAGTCAGATTACCCACTTTTTAAGTGAAAAGAACTAAAGTATGTGTTGACAGCGCCACTTTTAAACATTACTACCCATGATGATAAGCAAGAATATAAAGGACTGAACTTACAGAAATATTTTCAACAAAAGTATAAAAAATAGAAGGATGGGCTCCATCTCTTTGTGTTCCTTCCTTCCCAGCTACTGGAAGAAATCTCTAGAGAGAACATAGGATGGGGAATATGTTGTACTGCTGCTGGAAAATAGTCAGGCAAGCATACTTCTGGAAAATGGAGGTTGGGAAGGACTTGACTGACACTGGGAGGTAAGCTGGGGATGAGATGAGCCTGGGAATCTCTCACCTGCATTTACTTGTAGAATTCAGTCACCCACATGCAAGAGGCCCAAAACACTTCAAACTTCACCTGCAAGTGAAAGCATGCTCTCCCCATGCCTTTCCCTTTAGAACCTTTCATGGTTGAATGGCAGCAAAATACTGAATTCCTTTGGATTTCTTTTCAAAAAAGTTTCGTTTTATATTTCACTAACAAATTATAATCGTATGTTTATGTGACACAAAGTGTACATTGTGTATTTTCAATGTGACATTAGGGTTTGACCTCACTCTGCCTCTCAGAATTAACTTTGAGCATTATGGAAGGTTGTATGAACAAGCAAACACCGTTTTTCTCCCTTAGTCTGTGCTCTCTGTTACGATTGTTTTAAATAAGTCACACCCAGTTGAAATTTTAGTTCTATTATTATATATAATATATATGAGTCATGTCTTTAAAATCCTTAGAGCTTTAAAACAACAAAGAGAATGGCAAAATCGTTTTTAGTCTACTTAGTTTTAGTCACTGAGTTTTGTCTAAAAACCAGGGTATAAGCCTGGGTGAACACACCAGGAAGCACTGATGAAAAGGCCACATCTGTCCTCTCAGAGGGAAATGGGGAAAATGATATGTCATCACAATAACATGTTGAGTCCTGCCTTGAGGACATGACTGTATTTCTAGCTGTGTACGTGGCCATTTGTTAATGGATGCAGGAGAAAAAGGGAGGAAAGTAAAGAGAGAAAGAAAGAGAAAGAGACAGGAACAAAGTAAAGGGAAGACACAGGGAGGGAAGTGAATGCATCAACTTTAGATCACAGTGAAACTAAAATGTCCCTTTAATAGGCTGATGGTTGCACAGGATGCGAGACCATTCATGGCATCTAACACAGCGGTAAAACTTTAATGATACTGTCAAGAAACAAATGGTCTACTCTGTAGCTGCACCTGTCTTGCATACTTGTTAAATATTTTGAAGAAATAGATTGTTTACTCTAATGCTATAAGACCATTTATTCTTCTCTTCAAGTCTTTGACATTAGGCAGATTCTACACAAACACAATTAGTTGTTCTGAGTACACTTTAACGTAGATACTTAAGTCTACAAAAAGCATTTCAGTTGCTGTACAAAAAAATCAAGGATTTTTTTTTTTAAAACATGGAACACTGACTGAAAATATTGCTCATCACAATGAAGAATTAGTAGCAGTGAGTAACTGTCATCAGCTCACTCACTCAATAGGCTGTGAGCACTCAGTTCCATCAGTTCCCCTTTCTGCTGACTGGTGCTTTGGGTGTTTTATAATGCTAACACACTCTTTTTTGTCTCTTGGTGGAAGTACAATAGATCATCTTATATGTGAATTAGTATTTTTTTAAGTGTACTCTTTTGAGTCCCATGATAAGAACAGTCTATGGCCATTTGTTCTTTGTGAACTTGGTGGAGGCAGCTAAGCATGTGTTGTCTGCATTTACAGTTTACCTGAGTGACAGGGGCTCATGAAAAAAACCTGGAAACCTTCAGTATCATTGAGATGTTCAGACATCCACTGAGAAACACTGGGGTTCTTGCAAGGTATTTTGAGAACTCCCTATGGCCTGATTTACTAGCTTCAGATAATTTATTGAAATAAAAAGCAAATGAATGTTTTACTCAGTGGGTGCAAAGGACCAAATAGAAAACCTCTTAAAAATTAGTTGTTTCTAAGCATACAGAATTTATCTCTATGCATTTAAAGCTTTACTATGTTATCCACATTCACACGCACACACCACCACCACCACCACCACCACCACACCAAAAACCCCAAAACAATTCCTTTTCCTCAATGTGAAATTAAAAGCTTTCAACAGTCAAGCAAAACTTTATTTTCCTTCCAGATAAAACCAGAACAAAGAAAACAATCTTTTAAAATACCACTTTGGTGTTTCCAATGACTCTTATTGTTCAACTTCTCTACCCCAACTTCTATGCCTACATGAGAAGAAACTTTAAAACTCCAACAGGACCAAACTATTTCTTCAATAATCACATGGGAATTAATTTTAATGCACTGAATTCACAAGAAATTCTGGCAATAGAAAGATGCCTCTCAGTCTTATTATTTAATTGATCTTTTTGGAACAGTTCATTTGTACTCTAGAAAAATAATAAAGTAGGCTATTAAGTTCTTTCAAATGTATGAAAACAACAGTGACTAATACCTAGAAATCTCCTTATAAAAGGCTTTTGTATTTGAACCCTCTAAATTCTAATCTCTAGTGGGTGGTTCTGGGCTTACTATTATTATTATTTTAAGCTTAAAACTTCCTTGGTAGAATTGAAGTAAGTTTGATTTAAATTTCTTTTATTCATTTAAAATTGGCCGAAATGAATTTTACTTGCACAATATAAGATATGTTAAATTTCAAAGCTTTATACTTTATCCTTCACTTCCTGACTATTCATTTAGAGAAAAGCACACTATCTATGTCAGAAACATGTGCTCGCTAGCATGCGTGCATTCATGTGCATGCATACACACACACACACACACACACACACACACACACACACACACACACACACTCACGTATGCGTGGTGCAAAACAATGGGGCAGTCAGTATACTGAGTTTTGGGGCCTTGAATTTAGCTTCACTTAAGTTCTTTGTGTCTCAGGGTCAATATCTGTTACAAGAAAAAGTAAAAGTTGTCAGGCATTGTAAAGTGGCAACCAGATAGATACAGGCAGAAAATGTGTATTGCTTGACTCATGTCAACTTTTTTGGGAGAAAAAGAAAAAGGAGGAATGGAAAAGCCTATATCAACACCACCACAACAGTACTAGTGCTACTTCTTCCTGTTTCCTCACCAGTACATGGTATTAGCAGACTTATTTACTGAGGACATCCTGATGTGTCTATAGCCACATTTCATAGCACATTTGATTTTGGTTCACTAAGTACCTTTTTGTGTGTTTTTCTGTCATTCAGACAACCTATTTTGTGAGGCAGCAGTGATTTCTGGACAAGAAGGATATTTTTTATTTATTTGAGCACTGATCTGTTTTTCTTTGGGGTTGATAAGCAAAAGTGTGCTTTGGATTCTCATGTATAAATTTTGTCTTGGGTAAATAAATTCAAGGAAAGTTATATCACCATATTCTGGCTTGTCTCTTTTGATAATGATTTAATAAATTAAGAACTCTGAACTTTAGTGAAAGGTTAATATATAACTTTCCCTCGGTCAGTTAGTATTGAAAATTATTCTTTCAGTGGTATTTATTGCCAATGATAAAATGTGCTTCCTTTTCTGTAAAAGTTTTGTCTGTGAAGCTTCTAGATTAATACATTACATAACTCTGAACATATGTACTTTTGCTCAGTAATTATATTTCAAGGAGTATGTGCATTCACAGTAGGTACACCTACCTCTGTGGATTAAGTGATGCATTTATAGGAAAGGTAGCACTATGACCCTGTTTATGAAAATGTAACTTAATACGACAATCACAGAAATTATGGGAGAGATTCTTCAATGTAAAAAATATAGTGCTATCTTACAATACTAGCAGTGGACACACACACACACACATACACACACACACACACACACACACACACACACACACATACACACACACACATATATATATATATAATTGGATAGTATGTTGAAAAGACAGCTGTATTTCTATGTTTACTTCATAAAAGTTAAAAAATAAATAAGCTAAATATTCACCTGAGTAGCAGACTAAAACAACACAAAACAGTACAAATTCACAAAGGAATAGTATTCAACCATAGAAAACACTGAAATCTCTTTTTTTTCAAAAACAAGGACATGGATGGAATTGAAGACTTGTGTTAATTGAAATAACCCAGAAGACAGAAAGACAAGTACTTTGTATGTAGAATCTTCTAAGAGCTTATCTTATTGGACATGAGAATGCATTTGTGCTTATTTGAAGCTGGGCAGAATGATGGGGAGAGAAGAATGAGGAGAGACTTATCAATGGGTACTTAGTTTTATTTATTCACTCATTCATTCATTCATTCATTCCTTTGCTATGAAGCAAGGTGTACCTGTGTAGCTTTGGCTGGACTGAAATTAGCTATGTAGACCAGGCTGGCCTTAAAAATCACAGAAATCCACCAAATTCTGGGATTAATGGTATGTGCCACCATACCCAGCCTTAATTACTCTTAAATAATAATAAGAGAAGTCCTGGTGTGAAGCATACTAATCACAATGTATTATTAATTGGAAAGATTTTGAATATTTTCACTTGAAAGTAAAGAGAAAAGTATGCAGCAAGGAGCATCAAGTAACACAGAGCTGTGCAATGATATCTCATGGATGTGACATAAAGTGAACAGAAGCAGACACTAAAAACAACAAGTGATATGTGATTTTATCTAAATAATTCTGATGACTCATAACTATGCAGTAATTTTTCTTTGGAGAAGAGCTGGTTATTACTTGAAGAAAGTATCAGAAAGATGGCTGGGTGGTTGGGTAGTATTCTTGATCTCCAAAAAGTATGTCCATAGCTCTTTATGCTTAGTAAAATGCATCAAAATTTCCATGCAAAATCTGTCATCTCTGCTATACTATTATTTATATTCCTTAATATTATTTATCATTAACATCATCAAATATTAAAGGAACTTTATCTGTGTGTGGCAAATGTGTATGTATGTTCATTTGGACATGTGTTCGTGTGTTCAGAAGTACACATATATGTGTAGGCCACAAGTTGCCATCAAGTGTCTTCCTTGGGCACTTTTTGTCTTATGGTTTGAGACAAGGCCTTTTGCTAAATCTGAAGCTCACTGATGTAGCTTGGCTAGTTAACCATGAACTCAAGGGAGATGTTTGTCTCTCCCATGTCCAGTCTTAGAGTTGTATATGAGTGTGATCACACCAGCTTGTTTACATGTGCTGTAGGGCAGAATGAAGCTCTTCATGAGCAACAGACAAATCCTTTCCTAAGCTAATGTTTTAATCTCATGTCAATTCATTGACATAGGGACACAAACTTGCACACTAGTTGAGAATAGACTCTCTTTCCACGTTTAGCTCCCATAAGGTTCTTAACCAACTTTAATTATAATTGCTCTACATTAAAAAAATAGTATCTTATAAGAGTGTTACACGTTTGTTAAATCATATACCTACTTATAAATTATTGATTTTTCCCACTTACATTCTTTATAAATAGGAACTGCTAAAATAATTGAGAATCTATAATATGATGGTAGACATATGGAAATGTGCCCTGTATACAAGTGAATAAGGTATATTATATCACACTGGTTACTATGATGGATTTAGCTTTCATATGGTAGCTGTTGGGTAAATAAAATTATACCACATTTTATAGCACAAACTCTGAGTTTAAGATGGTGCAAACATTTCTATTAAAGGGAATAGCAACAGTAGCAAAACATAAGTGATGCAAAAGCAAATGAACATTTTACCACAGTTTTATCTATGATTACATATAAATTCTCAGTCTGCCTCTCCCCAGTTCCTCAAGATAAAGTTTTACCTTCCTCAAACAATCTCCTACTTCCTATCTTTTAAGTTTCCTTCATATAGATTTTTCCAAAGTCATGGGTATTGTGTCAGTTATCTTCTATGGATGTGTGAGCTCTCAGAAAAATTTCAAGTGGGGAGTTGACAAAAGAAGTCTTTACATGCCTGTATAAACAAGCAATGACATTCAGGTTGCAATCTGAACCCGGAGATTGTGTTGTTTACTGGAAAAACCTGTTTCTAGTTGTAGTGTGGCTTGGCCCTAGAACACACCTTTAATCTAAAAGCTTTCTCATTGAATATTGTAAATAAGATTCAGTAAAGTTAACCATAGGTCAAGAGGCAGAGGAATGACAAGGAGTGAACTTTGAAAAAAATATAGAGAATAAGAGGAAGTCGGGAGTATGAATGGAGAGCCCAGCACAGAAAGTAGAAGGGAGGAATATTCAGTTTGAGAGATTTTTAAGATAGTATGAGGAAGGAGAATTTCTTTTTCAGCCTTTGACTGAGGTAGAAGATCAGCTGGGTATAGTCTCTGCCTCCCTGAGCTAGCAGCCTTTTACCTTAACTTCTGGCTCCTGAGTCTAGAATCCTGTATCTATTATTTTATATATTTAAGGTAAAAAAATACCCTTGTGAGATTAATTACATGCATAAAAATTTACACATTAATGGTGGATAAGCATAGTTGATGAACAAGATGATAATGTAGAGTTATTTATTTACTTATCTATCTATCTAATTATCTATCTATCTATCTATCTATCTATCTATCTATTTGGTTTTTTGAGACAGGGTTTCTCTGTGTAGCAGCCCTGTCTCTCCTGGAGCTCTGTAGACCAGGCTGGCCTTGAACTCAGAGGGATCTGCTTGCCTGTGCCTCTCAAGTGCCGAGATTAAAAGCATGTGTCACCACTGCCCGGCTTAGTTACTTTCCCTTTAGTCTGTATCTATTCTGCTCCTTGTATCATCGCACACCACAGCACATTGCACACCACCTTACTTGGCACCTTATAAGTTTTCCCCGCATTTAATCCTCTGCCTTCTGAAATCTTGAGAGCTCCATTGTCTGGTCATAGCACCATCCCTCTTTACTACCTGTCAAACCCTCCCTTCTTCCCCCTCCTCTATTCCTTAGAAAAGGAAAGCACCCCCTTCTCATCCACCCAAGCTCATCAAGTCATACCAGGATTGAACTTGTCCCTTCTCCCTATGCAGAAGACAGTCCTTGCAGAGGGAAGTGATTAAAAAAAAAAAAAAAGCTGGCAAGACAGTCCATATCAGAGAAGCCCCTGCTCCCCTTACTAAAGGACCCACATGAAGCCTGAGCTTCCCATCAGCTATATCTTTTTAGGGGGCCTAGGTCCAGTCCATGCATGGTCCTTGGTTGGTGCTTCAACCTCAGCAGGCCCCTCAGGGCCCTGATTAGTTGGCTCTGTTTAGTTTCTTGTGAATCCCTGCCACCTCCAGGTCCTTTTCTCCCATGTCCCACAAGACTCTCTACGCATTGTCAAATGTTTGGCTGTGATTCTCAGCATCTCTTTCGAACCCCTGTTGGATGGAGCCTCTCAGAGGAAAACTCTGGTAGGCTCCTATCTGCAGTCATAGCAGAGTATCATTAACAGTGTCAGAAGTTGGTTCTCTCCCGTGGGTTGGGTCTTGGGCTGGACCAGGCATTCGTTGAACATTCCCTCAGTTTCTCTTCTATCTGCTCTATCTTTATCCCTACACATTTTGTAGACAGGGTGAATTCGGGGCTGATGTTTTTGTGGGTAGGTTGGTGTTCCTGTCCCTCTGCTAGGAGACTTGTGTAGTTATGTGGTGACCTCTCCAGTCTCTATGACCCCTGCTACTAGAAGTCTCTGCTAGAATTCCTCTCACATCCTCCCAGGAGCCTACCCTAACTTGGGTCTCCAGCTTGTTACAGAGATGTCCCTTCCCATAGTTTCTCTTTTCTTTACAGATCTTCTGTCCTCCTGGCCCTGTTCTCCCCAGGGCTGATCTCCACCTTCATATCTTTCTGTGTTTCCCCTCTACCTTGTTCCCTCTCTTCAACCACAACCTCTGTCTGTTCTATTTCCCCTTCTGAATGAGATTTAAGCGTCCTCCCTTGGATCCTCCTTGTTACTTATCTTCTTTGGGTCTGTGCATTATTGTGTGTTTATAAGTGAGTATATGCCAAGTGCGTCTTTCTGGGTCTTAGTTACCTCACACAACTCCCAAAACAGAATACCAGCAGCTCAGGCTCACCTTACAGAGGGACACATTTGTTCTAAGTGAGAAACTGGGCTTCTGTGTGGATCAGTCATAACCCCAAGTCCTTCATTCACATTAAGGCTTATTTCTGGGTAGAACAATGAGCTTTAAAAAAAAAAATGGACAGGGATGTAAGCATGATTACAGTATCCTGCAGAGTATCTTCCCTGCCTGAAATTCTTCTGTTTCCTCCCCTTTCTGTGAACCTTAGACACCATTGATCTTTTTACTGTCTTTATGGTTTTACTTTTTCAAAAATGTTGTGCAATTGGAATCAAACAGAATACGGCACTTTTATATGGGATTCTTTTATTCAGGAACATATCTCACAGCCTCATAATTCATAAGACATACAATTTTCAACCCCTTTTAATACACACTGTGCTGTGAGAAAATATTGTGACCAAAAGAAAGTTAGGGACAAAAGGGTATATTTTGCTTACATTTCCATATCACTGTTCATCACTGAAAACAGTTAGTAGAGGAACTCAAACAGGGCAGGTACCTGAAGGCTGGAGCTGCTGTAGAGGCCATAGAGAGGTGCTGCTTACTGGCTTGTTTGTCATGGCTCATCCAGTCTGTTTTATGGAATTCAAGACTACAAGTTCAGGAGAGGACTCACCCACAATGGTCTGGGCCCTCCCACATCAATCACTAATTTTCAAAAAAGGCTAAAGGTGTGCATATAGCATGTTTTTATTAAGTCATTTTCTTTTTTCCTTTTTTTTTGGGGGGGGGGGGAGTAGATACGATGATATGGATATTTTACTTTTTTAATTTTTAAAAATAATTTATTCAGATTACATTCCGATTGTTATCCCCTCCCTCCCTCCCTCTTCCACACTTTTCCCCTCCTCTAGACTTGTGACAAAAGTGAACCTCCTTCCCAACCGTATGATCACTGCCTATCAGGTCTCTTATGGATAGCCTGCTTCCCCTTCCTCTGAGTGGCACCAGACCTCCCCACCAAGGGGGCATGGTGAAATAGGGGGAACCAGAGTTCATGTCAGAGTCAGTCCCTGCTCTCCCCACAACTGTGGAGAATGAACTGTCCATTGGTTAGATCTGAATAGGGGGTCTAGGTTTACTGCGTGTATTGTCCTTGATACAGCAGTTTGTGCAGGACCCCCTGAGTCTAGATCTGCCGGCCTTGATGATCTTCTTGTGGGGCTGCTGGGCTCCCTGAGTCCTTTTATCTCCCCATTTTTTTCTTAATGAAGTCCCTGCCTTTCAGATGAGTCTTCTCTTTTGTCCCAAGTTGACAAACTGTGCTGTGCTTTTTGTTTGTTTGTTTGTTTGTTTGTTTGTCCACTTGCACAAGATAAGGTCATCTCGTTGATAAAATGCTCCCTTCAGATTGGCCTATAGGTAAGCCTGTAGGAAATTTTAACTAATGCTTGGTATGAGAAGGTATAACCCATGTGGATGGTGTTGTATAAGAAAACAAACTCAAGAAGCCCTTGAGAGCAAGACTTTAAGTAGTGTTCCTCCGTGTACTCTATTTCACTTTCTGCCTTTAGGTTCCTGCATTGGCTTTGTTTCATGATCAACTGCAATCTCTAAGATGAAATTAACCCTCTTCCTCAAACTGCTTTTTACCAGGTGTTTATCACAATGATAAAAGAAAATATAGACATAATCTAATAACAAAATGTGGTGGGTTAAGAATTGACAGGTTATGGAGAAAAAAAAATTCAGGATAAAGGGAGGTAAGAAGGTTTGGCTGGTCCATGAATTTCTAATTTGTGAAGCCTATTGAAAAATAAAAAGGTGAGGTATCTTGTTTGGATGTTTAAGAATTTGAAGACAACAGTGGCATAGCATTAAAATAAGGGCTGTTTCCTTTAAGCGTTTGTTCTATGGCCACACAGGCATTTGAGCAGCTGGAGTTGCAGGAATCACAGAAGTAGCATTTGAGCAGAGATCACAAAGCTCCATAGGAAAAGATCATTCCAGAGTGATGCAGTAGGACCCTGAGGCATGAGCATATCTGTGGGTGAGTTCAAGTATTAGTGACATACAGAGCAGGGCTGTTTGTGTTAAAGCATGCAGGACTTCATAGAAACTGCAAGGACAAACGCTGAGGGCACCGATGCCAGCTTCTGTAGAATATAGGTTATAGGAGGCAACAGTGAAAACAGGTAGGAGATGGCGGTGACTGAGATAAAGATAATAGCAGAGACTGGATGAAGGGAAGTAGCTGGAAGTGTTGGATCTGCCAAGTACTATTGAACATCATCATTTTCATTTTCTTATATTTCAAAAACAGTATTTACAATAAGCAACTTTTATTCCCTTAAATTCTTATTAGTTTTTCCCTCATCAAAAAATGGCCTAAGCATGCCTCATGATAAAGACAGAAACTCTGACTTGTGTTCTTCCTTACTCCTACCTAGCCACTCAGTAAGCCACTCCTGTCACTCATGGCCCTTTTTTAGCTTCTTTGCAATTTTTTTCACCATACCACAGTGTTCTCCTGAAATAATGGAACCTGATAGCAGTGCCCTCCACTGTCCCCATGCTATATCTACCTAGTCGAATGTGCCCTTACAGTGCGAATAAGGTTAATTTCTTGTAGACAGAAAACCTTCAATAGATTCCTATTATGCTTTCAGTTCAAATCATCTCCCTGGGAGCTGCATGATTCTGTCATGTGTAGGCCCTGTTGTTCTATCCTATGCCCCACTATGTTAGATTGCTATTCACTATACACAGAACTGAACTGGTAAGGCCTAAAATAATATTAACTCCATTGAAATAGTACTAGTTTATGCTAGAAAAAACTTAAGAGGGAAGATAATTTATAACTATTTAACCATACAGTTATTAATGCAAAAACATTTAATATTTAGCAGCACATTGTAATTGCACGACCATTGTGCAGCAATTGAACAAATATGTAAAAAGAAAATCATTTCTCACACAATGGAAAAGTAAAATGAAAAGCCAACAGTGTCTGCTGGCCTTTGTTTTTTCCTACATTTCTACTCCTAAGCTTTAAATAGCTCTACTTCCAATGCCTATTCAAATGCTAACAAGTCAGAACACACACTCAGAAGGATGCTTCCCTGCTGCAGTCTGTAATGATGAGATTATACATTTCAACACCTGAATGTGACACATTAGAGAAGAATTTTGATCCCCTGGTATAGAGTCTCATTAGAAAAAAGGAAATGGGAACTCCTCCTCTCAAGACTTGTATGTTCATTTAGGAAAGCATGCTGCACTTGCGTTGAGAAGGTATTCTTTGATCTTCAGTGAGTCCAACTACTCTGCACTTGTGTATGTTTAAAACAATGTGTAGTGTTTGTTTTGTCATTAGAAGTAATCCTGCTTTGGTCTCTTTGAACTGTTGGCAACAGGTAATTCAACTTAAGCCTTTTCTAGACATCCTCTTGTCTTTTATTGGCTGCTGAAATTTCTGTGGTACTAACACCTGAAAACACTGTCTCCTTTCCCTTTCATGATGCAATTATCAGATGTATTGTTAAGCTGCACCCAGGAAATCAATTGAATAATTCAAGGGCAAACTAACTTACCTTCTGACCTTTCTTAAAAAGGAAACTCAGAAAGACAATCTAGAAGTTATCCTAACTCTCTGAAGGTTTTGAAAACATTGAGCTTGTTAGCAAATAGCTTCTGAATGTCATTGTTCATTTGTCTATTTTGTATTTAATTCATGGTGTTGTAGACATATTAGAATCTTGTGACAAAAAATTCCTCACAGATGAATTATGTTAGGTTTTAAAACATGGGTGACAACTTGGTAAACATGCATAATGGATAAATAAGTTTTCAGATCATTTTTAAAACCAGTCCTATTCATTAAAATGAAATTTTAATCAACTCAAAATTAAAATGTCATTTATTGCTAAGACTTTTCCAGCAATACATAGTTGTGTAAACAGCTGGCAAATTTCTAGATATCACATCTGCTAGGTGTAGATGAAACTCATTAGATTAAGTCTTCTAAGCATGGATGTGTGCCAAAGCTTTGATATGATAAGCACTTATTCATGATGGTGGCCATTTGTTCTTTGCCAGCTCATAAGTACTTCCTTCTAGCTATGGATCGCATTTCCGCTGGCATGTGAACTGCTGGCTACCACATCCCTGCACATTATAAGCCCTGTGCAGAGTAATTCCTAACCAATCAAAAACAGTCAGAGGAATGTCACAGTATGCACACTGTCAACAGCAACTTCCACTTTAGGGCAAGAGTTCTAACAAAGGAAGGAAGTCTGGACATTTTTGAAGGGTCCATTGAACATTTGATTGCAGACTAAAAGAGGCTTGTGTTAAAAGCCTGTTATAGAGAAGAGAGGCAGGCCAGCTTGATACCAAAGAAAACTTCTGTTTTCTTTTAGATAACCCCCAACTGGAAAAAAAATGTTTTGATTTTCTCCTATTGGGTGTGTAAGAAAGGGACTCTGGCAAACTATGTGTAGATATGACAAGTGCTATAAAAGACAGCTGATAGCACATGGCCTGCTTCAAGGTGATTGTGTAAGCAACAGTTACACAGTGATTCTGGTAGAGTTGTCCGTCTCGGTGTTTCTATTGCTGAAGAGACCGCTGCAAATAGAATTATCTATTTGCAAGAAAAGTGTAATAAAATCAGTTACAGATGACAACAAAAGATGAATAAATGGCGAGTCAAATACTTCTAACACTAATACAGGGATAACATAATTAAACTTAGGGATGTGTATCACCAATGACCCAGCTGACCCATAATTCATTATTTTCAGTTGTACTTGGTAAGAGATAATATAATGTATAGTAAAATAATAAGACACTATGTCCTATCCTAGTGAAAGTATCAACTCTGTGTTCCTCATATCACTCTCCGCACCATAAAAAAATGCATCTTGTCTTCTGCCTGGCATATTCCCTGACATAGAAAGTCATCGCAAAAGCATCTGTAATATCAATGTACTTTGTATCTGATGCTTGTACTTATTTTGAAGTAAGAGGATAAGGATAGTTCAAACCTAGCCTAAGGGAGAATTTTGGAGAACTGAAATAAGCATCCTACTATTTTCAGTAGATACGGAATAGCTATCCCAATAAGTTCTGTCTTCGCACATGAAATACAACACTATCATGAATTACCTTGGGCTTACTGGGAAGCCTTTTGAATAAACAGTCTTGAAATTAAAATAATGCCAATGTAGTGAAAGTGTCAGAAAATTTTCACATTTGTCTCAAATTATCTTGCTGACTAAACAAAAACACAACAAAAGAGAATTTGGTTATATATTGATGATGTATAGATAGAAACTCCCACAAACTTACATAATAGCATAAATTTGTTGATACAAATCATAAAGGCTATAAAAATTTCTATTTCTAACTTAGTCTGAAAATATAATTCATCAAACTCACTTCCACAACAGGTGGGCTAACTCTTAACAGGGACAGATGCACCAGGCACCCATTTCTCAAGGATCAAGGATGTAGTGGAGAACAACTCACAGGAGTCTGTATTTTAGCTTTTTAATGATTCCTTGTCATTTTCACACCATGCACCCCAGTCCTGCTCTCATTTTCCCGTTTCCTCATATCCACCCTTCTCTATTGCAACCTCCCCAAAATACACACACAAACACACACACACACACACACACACACACACACACACACACACACACCCCAACTAGTCATTCAACAAACATAAAAACATAGAAAATATCTCATGATGGTAGCTGTAGCGTGTCACAATGTGACCCACAGTATGTCCCTCTGTCCAGACATCTTCATTTGCATATATTCATTACAATGAGTCATTGGTTCTATGGTACCATGAATACTGGATCCTCACCAGGCATCCTCCCTGTTGTTGTCCTATGTCATGGAAGTCCTGCAGATTTAGTTAGGCAGAACTGTCCCTTTCATGTGTCCTAGCCATTAACATATGATATAGATTTAGGGAGTGGGTCAATTCAAAGCCCTGTTTCTGCATCTGGGCAATCGCTAAGCTGGTCAGCCTGCCAGATCTCCTTTATCCACACCACTAAGGTGAGATCTCCAGCACTGCTATGTCTACCCAATGTCATCATCTGCAGTAGGCAGGGCTAGCCACTAGGTTCTCATGCCCTCAGGGCTGGCTTCCACACTCATGCCTCCAGAGTCTTTACTGTGTTGTCCAGTAAAAGCACAGTGCCCACTTTCCCTAGTGCTGTGGCTGGAGAGAGGCTGGGCCAGCTCCCCCAGTCTCTTATCCTTGCCTTTGCCATCAGGGCCAACCACACTGTGTTGCCAAAGCAAGATGCAGGGCTCACTCTCCAGAGTGCTATAGACAATGAGGGGGCATGGATAGCTTCCTACTTCCATTCCTTCAGAGCCAGCTCTCCACAGTACTGAAGGTGGTGCAGGGGGAGGAAGGAAGGACACCACTCCCATGTCACATCACGGCAGACAAATGATGTGGCCACCTCACTTCCATTCCTTCTACTAGGGCCATCTCTACTGAGCTGCCCAGGTAAATTGTAGGTTCTGCTTTCTGAGAACTACAACTGGGGAAGGGCCAGGGAAATCTTTCTTATTTTCATGACTTTGGGTGGTGAGGGGAAAGGTGCTCAGGGCAGAGTACTATCTGGGCCAGCTTACCCTTGAAGCTAGCTCACCTCTGCCCCCACACCCCAGGGTAAGCTCTACTGTGTTGTCCAGGAAAGGTTTGGAGCTTACTCTCCTGAGTGCTGCTCTTGGTAAGGGGCAAGGATAGCTCTCCAACACTCATGACCCTGTGGGCAACTTTCCCAACTTTGGGAGGGTGCAGGGAGGAGGAGAGCATCACTTCTGTGCCCATGCCACCCCATGGCAGACAACTGGCTAGGTCAGACCTCCCATTTCATGCCCGCAGGGCCAGCTCACCCACACCTCTGCCACCAGAGCCAGACATAGCTTTCAGCAGGCAGCTCTGGCTCAGACATCATGACGGCCTCAGGCAGTCTGACTATCCACTCACAAAAGGCTGCTCTTCTCTACACTTAGATATCTCCAGTTCCATCTCTCTTCATGATGCTCAAGCTGCACCATTTCTTTCTCTTCCATCGGTCCATCACAGGCTTGCAGATTGTAGTGTCTCCTACTGCATGCTGCCCATGTGACTGACAGGCCCCTTTGTGACATCCTTGCTCTGCTCTGCTTGGCATGGTAGCGAGTAGATGCCTAAGGCTCATCTTGCCTTTCACTGGAGAGCAGGTCTGTAAGTAGCAAGCAAACTGAAGGTCATCATCTGTCTTCCTCCTCCTTTGCTGGGCTGCCTGGATTTGATTTGATTGTTATTTGTCCTAGGCACATAAAACAGCTTTGGCCACAAAGCCAGGCATCAAGTTAGGATAAACAAAGTACTGCCATCAATTGTGTCCTGACTGATATGAGAACACCAACACCAACAAGGTGTCTCTATGCCCATTGTCAGGGAATAACTCACTGGATTTTTGAGGACCAAAAATGCTGTGGTTGCTTTATCCATTTCAGTCATAGACAGACAAACATGAAAGTCAGATTGTTTCATGAAATTTTCCCTATAAGGTATCATAGACGGCGGTCACTTGCTGTTACTAATGCAACCATTCCTTTAAATGCTCCAAGTTCCTTATATTTTGTACTGCAAGCTCATGTCAGGTCATAAAGGTTTGAAATACTTCTGGGGGCGAAAGGGTATCTAATTCTACTTTACCATGAACATATACACCTTGTCATTCTGTTCGTGTTGATGACCAAAACTACACATGCTGTGGGGCCCTGGCCTGTCTTTACGGGTTTACTCATATTAAATATGTTTAACTAGCTCTATGCAGCAGAAAATGTTACTTCTAATTCTTCATAGAGAATCACGTGCATGCAGTTTGAGTGATAATGGTTCTCCTTATACGGATACTCAACAGATGTTACTACTATTGGTTCTCTATCTCGGATTTTCCCTGTTAGGCTCCTATGTGCCTCTGTGTCATAACTCAGTCTTCCAGCCATGCCAATCTTTCCATTTCATGACTTAGTCACTATTTTTGCAGATTCCAGTTTCTCCTTTCCTCCTCTCTCCACTCTGTAGTTTCTATATTCCGAACACTATGTGTACAATTTCAATTTTACCTTCACTTCAAATGACATTAAGCAAAGAAAAACTAACACAATAATCATCAAAACGTAAAAAAAAAAACAAAACCGCACGCACAATAAAGTAGGAACATCTGCCCTTTACCGTGACGCCACTGCGACCTCGTATGCATCTCCTCTCCACCTCTATAGTTCCTTATTGTCATCAATCTTGACCTGTCTCTAATTGGCTTGTACTGTTTCTACTCCACTTGAGATAATTTGCCCCCTCTAGCCCAGAGAATCTTTCTATTTCCTTGTATTGTTTTATTAACCATCTCATACCTTTCTAAAATTTCAACTACTTTCTATACACCAATAATGCTGGAAAACCTTACTTGTACAGTCAGCTATACGCAGCCAACAGCACAAAAATGTCTCTGACTGTGTTACTAAGAATGTCTCCGAATTATGCTATCTACAGGATATAACTCATCATCATCATCATCATCATCATCATCGTCTTGCCTCCAAACTCATTCGGTTCTTCACATTGGTCAACAACATTATTTTGTGTATGTCTATGCTCTTGTGCACCGCTCCTTGTGTACACACGTGTGTACATATGATCAGACAGCCGACATGAGTGCTCTTCCTCAGGAACGGTCCACCTTTGTTTGGAGAGCAGATCTCTCTTTGGGTTTCGCTAGATTTGCTGTGCATGCTCAAGGTCAGTAAACAAGGACCTGATTGGCTCCACCTGCACAGTCTGGACTTGAAAGTGTGTGCCATCACACCTCCTTATTTTTATTTTTTCTTTCTTTCTTTTTAATAACTTGTATTTTAGGAGCAGACTCAGGTTCTCAGAGGCCCTTGTGCTTGAGTGGCAAGAAATCTAGCTGAGCTATCTTCATAGCCCAAACAGCCTTTCTTTGTTTTTAAACAGCAATTTTTTCTGTACGCTTAGTCAGAAAATTGAACCTTAGACTTGATGATTTATTTTCTCCTCTTCTCCACATCTACTTAGACCTCAGGTCCTGAGGACATGGCATATTACAATTTCTAAGAGGATATCAGTATACTGAGTTGATGCCAAAGGTGTCTTTTAAATATGCATTTTAGTTTATCTCATTTTATATATATATATATGCTCTTCCTCAGGCATATATATATATATATATATATATATATATATATATATATATATATATATATATATATGTTTTTCCTCCACATGTATCTGTGCAGCATTTTCATTTCTGGTGCTTATGGAGGCCAGGAGAGGCGATGATGGCAGAGGATTGGAATTCAATGGTTGTATGCTACAGTGAGTGTGTTGAAATTGTGTCTGGATCCTCTGTGACAGCAACCAGTGTTTTTAACCACTGTGCCATCACTCTACCTTCTACAAAGACTTTTGATCTCATAAAGCTATCCTGTGCTTCCCACACTGTTCAGTTACTCACTGCCCTCCAGGCAGAGTACACAGAGGATGCCATTTATGCTGTGACTTGCACCTCGATGCTGCCTTAGCACATTATTCTGTCCTTAAAGTTCTCCTACCCAGTATACATCCAAAAACAAAACAGAAGAAAAGACTGAGTAAAACCAACTTTATTACTGATGGCAAAAGCCAACAACATTATAAGATGCAGTAGAAAAGAACTCCTGACTGAAAACAACTGAATCTTAAACATTATTTTGCAGCATTAAAATTCTTGGATTTAGTCAAATTTCTCAAGCTTCAAAATGTGGTTTTTATTTGAAAAGTAACTATATTAAGAGTTCCGCAATACAGTCCCTTTGGGGAATAAATCAGATGTGTATAAAGTTCCTGTGAGGGTATCTAGTGTCATTTAACAATTGCTAGTTATCTTGCCTACAACTGAGAGTAATGAGTTCATGGCAGACATGACCGTGATACGTGTTGGGACGCTTCAACTCAGTTCTTTCTACATGTTCTCAGCCGTGCAGCTTGAAGGTTTTTTTCCCTATCTCAACCCAGGGGAATAGTAATGGAATTCACTTCAGAGGAATGGTTCAGGAATCAAGTGACTAACTAGAAGCAAATTGTATAACGTATAGAAAATAGTATATAAAATTGTCTATATTGTAAGAGCATAACCCTTTACCTTTCAAGTGTAGTTTTTCATGTCTAGTGTTTTATTAGCTTGCCTTGGTGTAAATTAACATAAGTTATATAGAATAAAATAATATGAGAAGGAAATCTGGAGCATTATAAAGTTATAAGAAGTATCAAAAGCTTCTACTTCCAATCATCATTATTTTTTCTATTTTTAATTGTTAAGACATAAACCTAGAAGTGAGTCAACTATGGAAATGTTAGCTAGGGAAATGTTAATGTGAAACAGAATTTTGCTGACTCAAAAGGAATTTATTTCTCTATTGTGATCAATTGAGTTAGCCAAGGTGTCTACTCATTGTCACAGACAGGACAAAATTCTCAGGAGACTCTGAAGATTGAATTAGCCTATATTTTTTTCAGAACAGAAACATCAAGGTCAATAGGAGGATAGCTCCAAATCAATTACAAAGAGTATATGAGTGTGTTGCACACTTATTGGAACTAAAGTTTTCTGATTTAGTTTGGTATCCTAAAACTTTTCCACACTACCCTTTTTTTGTCTATTTTAAAATTTATTTTTAATTACATATTCACTTTACATCCCAATCACAGCCTATCTACTTCTCCCTCCACCTTTCCCTTATTCTCTGAAAAGGGGAGCCTCTCCCCCAACTAACGCACACAGCACATCAAGTTCCTCGTCCACTGAGACCAGGCAAGGCAGCCTGATTAGGGCAAAGTGATCATAAGCAGGCAACAGAGTCCATGTCATAGACAGCACCCACTCCACTTGCTAGGGGACCCACATGAAGATCAAATGGCCCATCGGTTACTTAAGCATAGGGCCCTAGGTCCAGTCCATGTGAGCTCTTTCGTTTGTTCTTCGGTCTCTGGTTTTTCTTCAGATTGTATAAAACTTTTTCCTTTATCTACCCTACTCTTAACTCTGCACATGGCTCTGCATTATAGGACTTTGTACTTAAAATATCGTATAAAATTTCACTCTGATTAGCTACAAAATATGGTATCTTTAAAGTTGTGAATAATACAATTGTTTAAGTGTAAGGACATTAATTTCTACTTCCCAGTGTGATTCTGTTATCATTTTTCTAATTGAAAACTTTTCATACAATTATGTTTTGACCATGCTGTCTCTCTCTCCCCAGGTCCTCCCAGATCTTCGCCACCTCCCTACCTACCAGACTTCCTGTTCTTCCTCTCTCTCTTTCTTTCAGCAAACACCTAGAAACAAAAACAAGTAAGACAGACAAGAAACACACACCAAAACCCTAGTGTGAAGTTTTTAACTCTTGCTTCTTCCCCATTTAGTGGCATATTCTGGGATTGACTCTTCAGGCCTGTGGTGAGCTAACTGCAGCCTCGGCATGCTGCTGAGGAAAGACTGGGACTGGGGAGCAGTGTGTTCAAATACTTTTTTATTCGTATTCACAGATAAATTCTCGAAGGAAAAAAAATCATTTATGGCTGGTAATATGAGTTAGTAGTACTTTAAAATGACATCTGTATTCTTATATACCACAAGTCCCTAATTGCTGAGATAGACACAGGGCCACACATCAGAAACAGGCCCCTGTGAAATGGTCAATAGAGAAAGGTGCCACAGAGATAAGTTTATCAGGAATTTTCCTGGTATGTTTCTTCAGGCACCCCACTGGTACAGATGCATCAACCACAGAGCACAGGTCCTTAGGATAATCCAACAACCTTGGCCATCAGAAGAAATCTTGATATATATACACTTTCTTCATCTCTGGAAAGCAATTTGAGTTTGAAAACAAAATGTAAATCTGACTTTTCAAGGATTTATTTTTTAGGAATGAGGGAGGATCACAGAAGGCCTTAGATGAGGAGCTAAAGTCTTTACTCACTGCCAAGGGAGGGCCTGTATAAGTAGGAGGAAGAAGTGTTGGGAAACAGGGTCCAGAAGAAGGAAAAGGAAGATATGAGAGGAGAAAAGAGCGAATATGATCTACATTCTTATGTAGGCATAAAACTGCTGAAGAACAAATATTTTTTCAAATCACTCACCACTTAATGTCATGGTTGACTTCAGAAAAATAATATTTGAAATATCTGTCAGCTAAGATCTAAACTGATTCTTTTGGAATGGGTTTTATGTTAATTAAGTAATCATCAGAAAACGAAATTTAGTGAAATCAGCTCAGAAGTCGGATGTGTTGCAAGTTCTAGTGTTTTCTATACTGCCACAGTTATAATTGTAATTACCGGGAACATACGAACATTCTCAGTCTGAGACCTCAGGGCTATGGACTTTCTAGTGAAAGGGGAAATCTTACTCCAGGTCTGGTCCATCAACTTGTATGGGGGTGGTAAGCTTCCTAAAAGAAAAAGAGGGTTTGCTGCAATGTGAGAGGAGAATAAAATTACGGAGAAAATGTTATGCTACATAAGACAAGTTTTCCATCAGAGTTAGTAGATATCTGAGACTGAGGATATCTCTTCTGAATACATTTACTTTTCAGTATAGGAAGCCGGGTGCATAAGGCAAGTGCTACAAAATTAATAGAAAGATTCTCAGATGTCAGTACTTTTGATTCTTCTCAGAACAAAGAAAATATGAATATGAATGAAAATATGAATATATATATATGGGAAAATAATCGTAGTAAATGCTTAAGATTTGGCTATCAGTGTCAGTTGTCTGAAAAATCCTTCTGAACAAAGACAGACATGTATCAAAGTCCATCTCTAGCCAAGACTGGTATAAAATGGTGGGGAACATCTGAAGATGTTTTTTTTCTGCCAATTCAGAAGTGTGGGATGTTATGTTGTCCTCATCTGGTGCTTTCTAAAGTCACTGAAATGTCAAAGATTACAACCAAGATGGTTGGTGGTGTAACCAGACCGCCTCATACCCATGCCCATACCTGTTTCCTCTGCTTCAGTCAGCTTGGGCTTGTGACTAGGCTTAACTGATAGGACGTGGAGGAAGTACCACGCTCTGTTCCGTCCACTTTCACTCTTGTGCTGTTGGGAAACTTCAGCTCCATCCATATACAGACTTTTACCACACTGCAAAAATATCCTGAGGAGAGAGGCCCTGAACCTAAATTTGGATAGAAAGAGAGACCGGCCCAGACATCTAAGCATTCCAGGCACATCTCCATATGACAGCATCCAGAGCTGAGGGAGGTCTTAATGCGACCCATCATGTCCCAAATGAAAGTCACAGGAAAGAGCCTGGATGACCTCAATGCACTTCCCCAACTGTGACACGTAACTATGAATAATACGGTTGTTTTCAGTCCTTGAATATTAGATTTGTATCCCTTCGGCAGCCTATAGCGGAAAAACAGCATTTCACTGAGACAGCGGGGTCAGAACAGTGAAATGCAGAGTGGATATAACGTTTATCCATATAGCCTATTTCTGTGGGACTTTTCTGAGTGAGATTAGATGTAGTTTACTAAGACAATTACAGAAGTGCAAAAGAAAACTAAAGCCCAAACCTTATTGAAAACTGTGTTTTCTTGCCTTGCATTTAAATTTTTATCAGCTGAACCATGTATTGTTATGATAATTTATGGCTACTTCCCAACACAGACTCATTGAAAACAGCTGTTTTTGTTTTTGTTTATGAGGCGATAAATGGCTAGCCCGGAAGTCTAATCTTTGCTCTCCTCTACAGAGCCTTTCATATTACACCACACACACACACACACACACACACACACACACACACACACACACACACACACACACACAAACTTGAGAGTACTGCGCCTTGAAGGATAAAGAGAAATATTTACACTGGTAACCTGAGGTTAACTCATTTAAACTCCAATCAAATGAGAAAGGTTAACAGAATTCCTCTCTTCTAGAAAGGA
The DNA here is from genome assembly GCF_964271855.1 of Acomys minous. NCBI lineage: Eukaryota > Metazoa > Chordata > Mammalia > Rodentia > Muridae > Acomys > Acomys minous. Next base: position 135,891,383 of record NC_140483.1, read on the forward strand.
AACAGTATGTTACGAATCAGAGACTGATGAAAAGAAAACTCTAAACTTGCCTGGAGAACTAGCTCAAGCTGTGTTGAATTATTTAATTACAGGAAGATTTTGCAACATACATCCTTTTGTACGGACTGTGATTGAGTCATGTCTAACCTGACAATTAACTCTTTTGTGTTGAGTAGAGAAAGTACACAAGTCGTTTAAGGCTAGATCTCTTCGTGCATCTTACAAAATCTAAAAAGAGCATCAGAACAAACAAAAAACACAAAAATGCCTTTAGCACAATCAGAAGACAGAAAAGACCTTAAAAGGCTTAAATTAAAAGGAAACCAATTCCTAGTAGAGTTAAGGCTTGAGATCCTGTGGCAAAGTTTTGCAGTGAGCTTGTATTGAAGAGTGTGGAAAGTCCCAATGGGGGAGAAAAGGGATGCAAAAGCACCTCTTTAGATGGGCCCAGTGAGAGACCAAAAAAGAGATGCAATGGTATCTCCCAGAAAGTTTATTTCAAATATGAGAGTGACTAGAAGAGTGTGGAAGATTCCTAGCAAATCAAACTCTATATAGAGTGATTTAGTAGTAGTTACTTGTGTTGCATTGAGTTTGTCTTTTGATCCAGAATATGAAATTATGATAATAAAGAGTCTGAAAACTTTATTAAGAGAAGACAACGTTACTGTCCTTTAAAAAATACAGGAGTTGCTTTGAACTATAAGCCATTAAAATCTATTTTAAAAAATCTAAAATTTTCATTGAAAACAAAATAAACAACAATAATGTATTAGTTTTTTTATCATGGTAACAAAATGCATAAAAGAATCAACTTAGAGGAGAATTATTTAGCCCATGGTTTCCAAGATTTTAGTCCATGTCTTCTTGTGTCTTTTGCTTTTTAGAGCTGATGTAAAGCAGTACATCAAGCAAACACAGTGGCAAAAGAAGGTCGCTTATCTCTTTTTTTTTAATTAATTTATTCTTGTTACATCTCAATGGTTATCCCATCCCTTGTATCCTCCCATTCTTCCCTCCTTCCCATTTTTGCCTTATTCCCCTCCCCTGTATATGCTCATAGGGTATCAAGTCTCTTCTTGGTAACCTGCTATCCTTCCTCTGAGTGCTACCAGGTCTCCCCGCTCCAAGGGACATGGTCAAATATGGGCCACCAGAGTTCACGTGAAAGTCAAACCCCACTCTCCACTCAACTGTCTAGAATGTCCAGTCCATTGGCTGGATCTGAGGAGGGGTTCAAAGTTTACTGCACGTCTTGTCCTTGGCTGGTGCCATAGTTTAAGCAGGACCCCAGGGCCCAGATTCGCCCATCATAATGTTCTTCTTGTAAGTTTCTAGGACCCTCTGAATCCTTCTATTTCCCCATTCTCTCATGCTTCTCTCACCTAGAGTCCCAATAGGATGTTTTCCCCTCTGTCCCACTTCCTGGTAAGTGAAGACTTTCATGGGACATGCCCCTTGGGCTAGTGTCCAGATATAAGTGAGTATATACCATTTGACTCTTTCTGCTTCTGGGTGAACTCAGTCATTGTGATCATTTCTAGTTCAATCCTTTTGTCCACAAATTTTGGGATTTCCTTAATTTTAATAGCTGAGTAGTATTCCATAGTGTATATGTACCACAGTTTCTTTATCCATTCTTCTACTGAGGGACACTTAGGCTGTTTCCATGTTCTGGCTATTATGAATAAGGCTGCTATGAACGTGGTTGACCAAATGTTCTTGTTGTGTGCTGGAGCTTCTTCTGGGTATATTCCAAGGAGTGGACTAGCTGGGTCTTGAGGAAGCCCTACTCCCAGTTTTCTGAGATAACACCAGATAGATTTCCAAAGTGGCTGTACTAGTTTGCATTCCCACCAGCAATGAAGGAGTGTTCCTTTCTCTCCATATCCTTGCCAGCATGTGGTGTCGCTTGAATTTTTGATCTTAGCCATTCTGATAGGTGTAAGATAGAATCTCAGAATTGTTTTGATTTGCATTTCCCTGATAACTAAGGAGATTGAGTATTTCTTCAAGTGTTTCTCAGCCATTGGATATTCCTCTGTTGAGAATTCTCTGTTTAGTTCTGAGCCCCATTTCTCAATTGGTTTATTTGGTTTAGTGATATTTAATTTCTTGAGTTCTTTATATATTTTGGAAATTAGATCTTTGTCAGATGTAGGGTTGGAGAAGATTTTTTCCCAGTCTGTAGGCTGTCGGCTTTGTTCTGTTGACAGTGTCTCCTGCCTTATAGAAGCTTCTCAGCCTCATGAGGTCCCATTTATTAATTGTTGACCTTAAGGCCTGGGCTGTTGATATTCTGTTCAGGAAGTTTTCTCCTGTGCCAATGTGTTCCAGGATCTTCTCCACTTTTTCTTCTAACTGATATAGTGTCTCTGGTTTTATGTTAAGGTCTTTGATCCACTTAGACTTGAGTTTTTTGTATAGTGACAAATATGGGTCCAATTGTATTTTTTTACAAGTAGACATCCAGTTAGATGAGCACCATTTGTTGAAGATGCTATCCTTTTTCCAAAGAATAGATTTGGCTTCTTTGTCAAAAATCAAGTGACCGTACGTGTGTGGATTCATATCTGGGTCTTCAATTCGATTCCATTAATCAATCAGCCTATTGCTGTGCCAGTATCATGCTGTTTAATTATTGTAGAGGAGTTTATTTAGTGAGCATGGGGACAGAAGGAAAGGGGGGAGGGGTACCTCAGAGAGAGAGACAGAGACAGGTATAGAAAGAAGAAAGACAAAGAAGAAGAGGAAGAAGAAGAAGAAGAAGAAGAAGAAGAAGAAGAAGAAGAAGAAGAAGAAGAAGAAGACAGGGAGGGGAAGGTAAGAAGAAGAGAGAGAGGGAGGGGTAGAGAGAGAGACCAGGAGGAGGGTCTATCCTTTTATATGGCAAGGTCACACCCCTGTGGCAGTTAAGCCACAACATCACAAGTAGGCCGACTGAAGCAGAATGCTAACAATCGCATACAGCCAAACCTCAATGTGGGATTAACTGAGAAGCCTAACTTCCGAATTCATAAGCATTTGCGCAGGGCATCACATGATAGAGAGAGTGAGTAGGAGACTACATGCTGGGAATAATTAGCTATGTCTGTTTCTCCTTTGATCCTTAAAGGGAAAAGTTGGTTTAACAAACCCAAGTGGGTAACTAAGTAAAACCACAAACCTTACAGATTTCCAAAAGAGCTTTAGACTTGGAATAAGACAGAGTAGGGAAAGAATGAAGAAACCAAGCAAACGTTAAAGTTGCAAAATTCCTGTAGCTTCCATAATGACTTGGTATGATGGCTTACAGAAATCTAGGCATCTTAAAATAACTCCTTTTGGGTACTTTTGTTTTCTATGCTACTTTAACTAAGCTTAATTCTATACCTAAATTCCAAAATGTTTATTGAACTTTGCAAGGGGGCGGGGAAATCAAGAACTTTTACCTAGTGAATCAGCTCCATGCGATGTGTACCTCACATTGATATGTATCAGATTGATGATGTAAATTCAATTAACTTTGGGTTTTAAAAAAATCATACAAATTGTAACTGATTAGATGTTCCAGCAGTGTATAGAGCCGATTATGGGGGGATGAATGGGAGGAACTGTATATTATCTCTACAGGAATATAAATGAAACACTTTAATTAGAAATTATTTTGTCCCTGTAAAATAGCACAACAACAAAGTAGAGAGAAGGCATGCTATTTTGTGGTGTTGGACTTCTGCAAGGATAAGCTCAATAAGGATGCTTAGACCCTAAGCTGGCTTTCAGGTTCATTCGATGAGTTCAACAAACATTGTACTCATTTCTTCACACAGCATCTTCAACGCCCCTTAGCTTTAACTGAGGGAAAAGGAACAATGGGTACTTCTTTCTCAAGTGGAACTAACTTTTCACACTCAGACATAAAATCAAGTAGTTTTCTCCCTTCTCTATGTGAACTAACTTTTCATAGTCTAGTAGCTGGAACACAGGAGAGCAGGCAAAAGGCGGAAGCTGGCTTTCAGGACATGGCTTGTTGCTCCCAAAAACATTCAAGAAGAAAAATGGAAGTTCTTGGCCAACATAAGTGTATGGACATAGCAATTTTCCTTACTTCAGGGAGATTAGGGCCTATACAGATTGCTAGGTGGTATAGTCGGTGTTGCTCTCAGAAAGCAGAATCCATTCTTACCAGGAGAGAAAAAAAAAAGAAAGAAAGAAAGAAAGAAAGAAAGAAAGAAAGAAAGAAAAGGCAACCACTGCCTTTGACGAGTAAACATCTGCTCTGCCATTAAGAGAGTTCACTTTGACCCTACCTGTTACTTTATAGGATCAAAATCTTTAATCAGACTTAATTCTGAGGCCATTGTGACTGGGCTGCTGATAGCGAGGTGTTTATTATTGTGGGTGCCAAAGGGAAATTGGATACTTGTGCCTGGCCCTCAAAGAAACACAGCTTTCCGGTTTTGACATAAATTTAAATAGGAGCTAAATACACTATACTATTCTTACTGACATATCATTTGTATCTAAATAATAACATAAAAACTTCTTATTATTCAACTTTATATATGAGCCAAAGAGTTTTAATTGTTTTGTGGGAGATACAGAAACCAGATACAAAATAAGTCCTATAAGAAAACAACATTGCCTATAAGTTTCTCAGCTCCAGATAAAATGGTCCCAGGGGTACCTTCCTAGATGTACATTTAAATTAATGGAAAAAAGTCTGTTTCACGTTATATGTTGTCTCCTTAACCATACTATGTTAAGTGACCTAAAATAATGCAAAAGCCCTTATTACCTAATCCTTTTGGGAAATAGCAAAATATTTAGAAAATGAGGTTATGGTTACAGTAGTCAGAAATGAGTTTATATTTTGAATTAATGTAAGGACTAAATCAAAAGTTTACAAAGTCGAAAGTGGATGTAAATTGCATTTCTGTCTTCCATCTACCAAGATCTCTGGTCAGGAAGCCAAATCTTTCACATTTGCAGAAACACTTTATGGGCATAAAACACTCACTCCGTAGACACAACATTTCTATGTATAGATTGCAGTAGCTACATCTACCCACATGAACCACAGTAGGGGTATTATTTAAGGCCTTGCTATTTTTTTGTCACATAATAATCCATTGGTGTATTATTACATTGCAAAAACCTTTCAAAACATGCCTCATCTTTCCTACATTGCTGGACATATAACATATTTTCTTAATCTTTTCATCTTCAACTCAACATTTTAAATAATTGTCCACAACACCATATCATTACTAATGTGTAATAAATAATTTTAGCTTAATTTTATTACTGTAGTAAAGCCTTTTTAAAAAAGCATTTTTAATAGGAAAAGTAACAGATTTGTTCATGCTATTTTCATTGATACGTAGTTTTGGTTAATACCTCCTCTACTGTTGTCTATTGTCCTCTTTTCTCTGTATATTAATCTGCCCCGTTAATTCCTTGTCCACTTTCATATCACATATGTCCTGTTACTGTCCCTACTCACTTTCTTAAAGCTTCTTTTCACCCTCTTCGGGGTCTCTTTCTATTTCTTTGCCTCTATACCTACTTACTTTCACATGAGTATACACTACTTATTCATACACATTAGAAGCTGGGATCTGCAAATGAGAGAGAACATTAATATTTGTCTTTCTAAATCTAGGTTACCTCCAGTTCCATACATTGTCCCTCAATTTTATAATTTATTTTTTTCTTCCTAGGTGAATGCATGTTGTATATGTGGACTACATTTTTACTATCCACTAATTTGTCGATGGACATTTTGATGGCTAATTTGGTTTTCAACTTGATCCACTGAGGAAGCACCTCCATCAAAACGGCAGATAATCCTGCACAGTGCAAAGAAAGTCTTATTGCTATGTAGCATTCATTGTTAACTGATGAGGATCCTAGACCTCTATGGACAAGGCCATTTCTGGGCAGACAGTACACAGTACAAAGAAAGGTGGCTGACCATGAGCCTGGAAGCAAGTAGGGCAGATGTGCAAGATGATTCCATATCCTTGCATTGCAAGCCTTTTCATTGAGCTCAGTTAGTGACACTCTTTTGTACAGCAGCTGGAACCTGTTTTACTCTCAGTTACAAACAAACCATAGAGCCTTTTCCTTTAGTACTCTCAACATAGTTTTCAGTAAGTACTTTTAGAAACCAGAGACCTAAAATGATAGTATTTTCAATATTTCATGTCTACTTATTTCAATAAAATCAGAATTGCAGACCCATGCAGTCTTGTGCATGCTGCCTCAGTTCTTGGGAGGTCATATTTGCTTTGATCATGTTGATTTAGAAGGCCTTGTTTTCTTGGTGCATTCCATCCCCCTCCAGCTCCCGTGTTCTTTCTGCCTCCTCTCCAGTGGAGTTCCCTCAGGGGGATTTGATGGAGACAAATCATTTAGCGCTGAGTGTTCCAAAGTGTCTCTCTGCAAAATGTCTGGCTGTGAGTGTCTGTATTTTTCCCTTTTGCTGCATGATGAAGCATCTCTAATCATGGCTGAGGAAGGTACTGATCTATGAGTGTTTTGGAATCTCATTAGAAGTTATTTTGTTGCTTTTTTGTTGACGTTGTTTGTTTGTTTGTTAGAATAGCAGTATTTGGTTTTACCCCGTGTCCCTAGGTTATCTAGTCTCAGGTTTTTGGTCACCTAAACAGTCAGGTATAGATTCCATTTTAAAGAGTAGGTCTTAAGTCAAATCAAATCAAACATTGCTTGGTTATTCCCACAAGCTTTGTGCTACTATTTCACTAGCAGATCTTGCATGCAGGGCACCATCGTCACTTCAAGGTTTTGTGTCAGGCTTGATTTTTATGCTTTCCTTTTGATAGCATGTATTCTAACTTCCCTTACCAAAGATGCTAGAATGTAGGAGTGAAGACTCCATGCAGCCAGCAGCTCAACTTCTCCATTTTCAATGAGTCGTGTAAGTGCTATCTTCAGCAATGGGACCTTGCTGTCAGTTTGTGTAGCACAAACTGTGTAGAGAAATTTTTGTAGTCTGGACAATAGTTTGTGTTGTTTGAGGATTCCCATAGGACCCCTTTGGCTAACCACTGAATTAGCTACAACCGAATTCCAGGACTAGAAGCTTTATTTGGTGAGAAGAGATGACCAGTTGGGGTTCTGCCTACCCCCATTATTTGGCATTTTCTATTATATGACCTTCATATGAGTATATATTTTAGAATGCTTCTGCTGTGCTAGGTTTCTGTACTGCTCCTGAAATCTTCTCTGATTTTAGTTCCCTCTCTCTCTCTCTCTCTCTCTCTCTCTCCCTTTCTCTCTCTCTCTTCTCTCTCTCTCTCTCTCTCTCTCCCTCCCTCTCTCTCTCTTTCTCTCTCTCTCTCTCTCTCTCTCTCTCTCTCTCTCTCTCTCTCTCTTTCTCTCTCTCTCTCTCTCCATATCCCTTCATTCATCATCGTCTTTCCACCTCCTCAAACACTTGATCCTCATGTTACAGACTACACCCCCCATCTCTCCATTACCTATCAATTCTTTCTTAAGGAGATTTATCTGCTCTGCCCTCAAATTTCTTACATTATACCTAACCTATATGATTCTATGGATTGTAGCTTGGGTATCACTGAGTGAATAGCTAATGAATACACTAAAGTTAATATATACTATATTTTTCTGCATCTGGCAAACCTCAATCAGAAAGTTTTCTATTTCTGTCCATTTACCTGTGAATTGCAAATTCATTTTTTTTTAAAGATTGAGGCATATTTCATTGTGTAGATGTACTACATTTTCTTTATCCATTCTTCTGTTAAGGAATATCTAGATTGTTTCTACTTTCTGGCTAATATGAATAGAGCAGAAATGAACACCTTCCAACAATTATCTCTGTGGCAAGATGAAGCATTCTTTGGAAATATGCCTAAGACTGGTATAGCTGCATCTAGAGGTAGATTATTTCCTATTTTCCTGAAGGAACCACCACACTGATTTCCATAGCGGCTGTACAAGTTTTTACTCCCACCAGATAGGTGAATGTTCCCATCTTATACAGCTTTGACAGCATGAGCTGTCACTTGTGTTACTAATTTTGGCCATTCTCACTGCGGTAAAATGAAATATCAAAGAAGTTTGATGTACAATTCCCTGATGGATAACAACTGAACATTTTTAAGTGCTTCTCAGCCATTTGAGGTTCCTCTTTTTAGCATTCTCTGTTTAGATTTGTAACCTATTTTTAATTGGGTTATTTCTTTTCTTTAATATAATTTTTTGAGTTCTTTATATATATTGAATATTGGTCCTCTATCATATGCGGAGATTGGTAAAAGTCTTTTTCCATTCTGTAGGCTACTGCTTTGTCTAAATGATCTTAGTGTCTCTGATAATGGTGTTCTAGCCAGAAAGTCTTTTCCTTTACCAATTGGGTCAAGCCTATTCCCCACTTTCTGTTCTATTCCATCTATTTCTTAGTTTCTGTGCTAACAGTAATATTAATCAGTTTGATGGAAGTTTAAATATTTTAATATAAAGGGTTTTATAACATAAAAATTTACAAGTAGCAACAGATCCTCATCAAACCCTTACTATACAATCAACTAATGACAATTTTAATCAAGCAAACAAAAATGTAGTATTATGAGAAGTTAATCATTTGTCATCTGCCCGTGCAGAACAGAACTTCAGAAATCTGGTGTGGGGGACCAAGATTCTCTAATTTTTTTTTTCTGCTTCAGAGATAATTCTGACAGTGTTCTCATCTAGTAACATCTACACAGACTCTGTCATGGACAGTTCACCTGGACCAGCACAGGTGCTTTCTGGCTACTGAATTGCCCTGGAATCATTTCACACTTCTTGCAAAAGGCATCTTAGGATACTGGACTCAGCTGAATAACGATGGTGTGTGCTCATGCAGGTGGCTCATGTTTGAAAACGTAGTCAACTCTTAGGATTGCTACTTCTCTACAGACAACGCATTAGTCTGCAGAGGTACCAGGCATGTTGGGAAATGTTTCATTTCTTCCTGCTCCTTGTAGTTCTGATACTATTTGGAGAGTGAAATGTGGGACAAGTCAGGACTTCAAAGAGTTTTACACTTTGCTGTATTATTAAGGATAGTTTGTAAACATCTCTTGATGTGGTTCCTTTAAGGAAACGAACACGAAGAACTCAGAACGAATTCTCATCATGTTTTCCAATAGTGCGGGTGTCGTAGTCTAGTATAGACACTTGACATTTGTTGTTTGAATGTTTCACCAAACTCCTAGGACTTAGCTGTGGACAAAGACTAGCTCTGTGCCTTTCACTTGTACAGATAACTGCAGAGTTAGGAGATCTGCTATTGAAGATGCTATGATGAGTGGGAAAACAGCATAGCAATAATGAGTAGTAAGAAGGTTTTCTAGGGTGAGGTCCCCACTGAACGGTTATTTTAATTTTTGTTTCTCTATGTCTAGAATTTGCCACCTTGATTCACCAGAGAAGAAAGCAAATTTACACATTTTTCTTTGAAAAAGATTCAGGAAGGTTGGCCATTCAGAGCATATGAATGAACTAATTGTGTGTGTGTGGTATAGTTAGATGCCCCCACTTAATCCCAAGTGCTCTATCTTGACTTGAATCTGCAGTTGCATCTCTGACACACAGTAGTCCTTATGATTCCTGTTGACTAAGACATTCCAAGTTATTACTGAAAGTCCAAAGAATAGTTAAGACATTTCTTTTATCTCTCACTATATTTTTGGGTTATTTTGTACTTTTACATATATTTTAATGCACTTATAGCATTGCAAACATATAAGAATTATTAAATAGGAGCAATTTTGTGACATTTGATATAAGGTTGATAACAAATTTGATGCATACCATCCTTTGTTTAATGTTTGTTTACAAGCTAAGACAGACATCGCTATTATTAGTATCCATGTGGATAAGTTTGTCAATCCATAAATATCTATTGGACACTGTAATATGCTTATCACCAAGCTGTTACCTCTTTTATTATCTGGTTAGGGAATGATACTGAGTCATTAAGGTCATTCATCATGTATTACCAGCTACTGAATCCCTTTGCTCCTCGCTGCCTACACCCTTTACTGCATCATGGATAGTTTCCTCATCAATAACTAACAAATATTTGATGACAGGAAATTTTTTGAGATAAGTCAAGTGACTGAACTAGATGTTCTGAATTCTTCTGTTGCTCTTGTTATAAGTTTTTAAAAAGGAGAAGATATATCATTAAGTGCTAAATTTAGAAGGTGATATAAAAGTTTATACGTGGGATTAAACACATATAAAAGCATTAGTGAAAGTTTCACAGAAACAAAGCAATTTGGGCAAGTATTCGAAGGTGGATAGGATTTGGGCAGGAAGGAAAGCCTTGAGAGTGTATTTCAGATGGAGCCAACATATATAATTAAAAAGGGTTCACATCTGTGTAAGGACCTGAGACAATACTTTGTCCAGAGGGAAGGCTTCTTCTAGTGGCATTGTTATTTCTCTAATATACTCATCAATTAGACGGTTGTTTAGAGCACTCATGGGGAGCAAAGTTGTGTATGAAATTTTCTGAGATACAGATCTTGATAAATGTTTAATAAACAGTGGGGAATTCCTGAGGATGAAATATTCATGTTTAAAATTCTCTTTTTAAAAAAGTGAAGGTATCAAGTCTCTTCTTGGTAGGCTACTATCCTTCCTCTGAGTACCAAGAAGAGTCTTGATACCCTATGAGCATATACAGGGGGAGGAAGTCCCCCTCAGTTGCAGTCATAGGGGAGGGGAGTAAGAGGAAAATGGGAGGGAGGGAGGAATGGGAGGATACAAGGGAGGGGATAACCATTGAGATGTAATATGAATAAATTAATAAAATTTTTAAAAAGTGAAGATAATATTCTAGCAGATGAATGGTATATTAAATAATAAAAATTAGGTAGGCTTGGAGAGAAAACTGTAGCTCAAATATATAGGACAGGAACATATTATAAAGTCCATTGGCCTCCAAATGTATCCTTCATTTGACTCCTCTAGTGTGATTTTGTGAGAAATTGTGAGCCTTAAGGTATAGAAGAGTTTGGAATTTCTCTGCATTCAGTCCCTGGAGGGATATGTGGTTGTTTTAAGCTTCTGCTTTGTTCAGTTTTCCTTCTCAGTCAGTGCCTAAGTGTCCTTGATGATATACCGCTGATAAAGGGAAACACTTCGGGATCATCACTATCTCTGCAGCGGCCATGCCATCTGTTGAGTTACTCCTTCTAAACATGGAACTTCAAGTCTATATTTGTAACACTATGGAGTGGGAAAGAGGTGACATACAGGACCAGGCCCTTTCATCTCTAAAGCACACTCTCGTGTGTGTGTGTGTGTGTGTGTGTGTGTGTATGCTGTTAAATCTGTCCAAAACACTCTGCTCTGAATCCTTTCTCTCTATGTTTATTCTTTTACTTAAACTGTTCTGTCTCTCCTCCTATACTAGTTGTTACTTGCAAACTAATCCCTTGTTCTGTCGTGTTATAATTTAGGAGTTAGAGGAACAGAGAAGCCTTTTTCCTGAAACTATGGAATGTGCCTAGAAAAAAATGTTCTGGTTGTCACAGACATTCTTGAGGGAAAGCAAAGAAGCCTCACATAGATAAAGATCAAGTGCCTGTGGAAAAGATAGTCCAAAAGTGGATTAGAAAGGCAAGAGGAATACTGGCCTATGCAAAAGCTAAGCACAATGCCTGGATTGTAGACAAGCACACAAAAGCGAGACTTGAGGGTGACAAGAAAGGCTGGCAATTATCATGTAGCTGCAGAACTCAATAAGGACCTTATTATTATGACCATAGGGAGCAGTGAGAGAAGTCCATAGGCCTTCACAGTGGCTTGGGTAAACTCAGCCAGGCTTTACTTAACTTGCTGAAGATTGTAGCATTATAGCTTGCGTGGGGGAATTGGAACATAGCTACAAACACGGTCATGGTAAAAGCAATGAGAAGCAAAATTCCTTGATGGCTGAGACTGGAAGTTTACACTCTCGTTAAATATAGTTACCACCTGTGTAGAGAACAGATTCATGAACTCTACACTATTGGAAAATTCTTCAAAGAATCAAATACCTTCTTGAGACTCCTCTAATTACATTAATCAGGTGGAATGAAGAAAAAGGCTACTCCTTCTATGAGAAGTGAATGATGCTATCAACAGGCAAGGCCAGATCAAGAGGCTCAGTATTGGAAGGATGAAGTTAATTATCTTCTGTTGTGTTTTTGTAATCTAGCCATTGAGTACATCTTAAATGAACTCAAGTGGAAAATAAAATAAAATTACCCCACATGCAATAGTCCAGAGAAGTTACCAACATTGCTGTTTCCATGCAGGTGAAGTATTGTGACACAGTTAAAGGAATAGCTGAAGCTTAGCTGTTGTTGGCAAGAAATTTCAACCTAGGTCAGTCAATATTGGGTACTTCCTTAGACAGACACACTTTACACTGCATAATGTTTACTAGATAGCTTTTTTTAAAATAAATTGAACCCCACTAGATGCAATACAAAATAATTGTTTTACCTATAGAGATAGTTATTTTTCTCCTTTGATATTGCGATTGACTGAAAACTATTCTTTGGTATAAAAATAACTGAGAGTGAACGTGAAGATTGATGAGCTGTGGTTCTAGTGTTTTTAACTCTTAGTACTACAAGGTGAGATAAATTTACAGAACAAGTCAGGGTTCTCATGGTTTATTATCAATAGAGAGGATACCTTTTCACAATGGACACTTGCAAGCAATGCATACCAGTTCAGTATGCGTGCAGCAGTCAAGTGTGGATTTATATCTTTAGTTAAAAATACCAAAAATAATTAGTTTACGCACATACCACTTAGAATTGTGACAACAAATATGGAAATTTATACATATATACTTAATATATTTAGACATGAATGCGTTTTTGTCTCAGATAAGGTTTAGGATATACATTGCCCTTGAGTCATTGTTTTATTCTGTGTTTACTGGAAATTCAAATTTATTAAGGTGTTTTATGATTTTTTTTTGCATCTCCACTCCATGTTCTTATTATCAGTTCACTGGGTTTAGATAAACTTGTTTACACATTGAAAAAAGATCAAATTATTGGAAGGTGGAACTCATACTTGTAATCCCTGCATGTTGATGCATTCAATTATAATGTATCTATTTGTATAATGTAAAGATTTGTATCAGAAAATAAATAGCAACAATAATTCCAGTAGTTTCAAAAACATATTGGATTTATTCCTACCATTTGCTACACTGTCCACTGTAACCATTCTGGCTCACATAATTATACCTCAGTTTGAGCTATTTTATATTTTTTATATTTAATGTATTTAAGTATTCCTTGGACAAATATTTACCTAGTTCCTGCTAAGTGCCTGGCAACATTTTCTGCTGTGAAGTTCCAGTAAAAAATAAAATAAAAGAGGGCTCATTCACTCATAGAAAGCTCTTTTTAAGTGACTGTGATGAGGAAGCAAATTGATAAAATATATGCAATATCAAATGGTGAAGAAGTACATCAAAACCAGCAAGAATGTGCTGTGTGATGTATGCTTTTCAAATAGCAATGAGTGAAGGTGTTTCTGAGAGGTGACTTCATTAAGGTTTTCTATTACTGTGATAAAGGCATCAATACCAAGAGTGAGTTGGGGATTAAAGGGTTTATTTGGCTTATACTTCCTGATCACACTCCATCAGGCAGGAACCTGGAGATAGGAATCAAAGCAGAGGTCTTTGAAGACTCTGCTTATAGCTTTCTCCATATGGTTTGCTCAGGTGGTTGCTTTCTTATACATCCTATAGATACCAAATCAACACCATTTTGGGTTCAGGGACTGAGCACCTGAGCCCACTGGCGTTTCCAGGGAGAGCCACAAACACACAGCTAGCAACTGTTGCTAGGAGCTTGCACCTCGGCCCTTCAATCAGAGCTATAGGTCACAGTGACCAAACAAACTAAAAATTCCCTCCTGCAGTCTGGCCCTGGTCCCCTTGCTTAGCCCAGGTAACCCAAGCAATCAGCTTAAAGGTCACCCTGTTAGCCAATCAAGTTTGCACTAATCACTGTTGCTGAAGTCTGCTTCTGTAAAGGGTACAAAAACACACTGCTTTTGCTGCTCGGGGTCTCTTCATTCTTGAAGGCAGGTAGACCCATCGTGACTGATGAATAAAAGTCTCTTGCATTTGCATTGATCTCAGACTCCATTTCTCATTGGAGCTTAAAGGACAATACTCTCCTGACAGGAGTCTTAGAATCCCAGGAACACCTGACCAGGGTGATACCACCTACAGTAGGCTAGACCCTTCCATCTCAATGACTAGTCAAGAAAATACCCACAGGCTTACTTATAGGTTAATCTGATGGAGACAATGGAGGTTCCCAGATATGCCCTGGTTTGTGTAAAGTTGGAATGCAAAAAGACAGACATGTGGTTCACTAGGAGAAAAATACTGCAGGTTACAGAAACAACAGGGTCAAAACCAAATTAAACATTCTAGATAGACAGAATTTGGAGTCCTGCATAAAGTAAAAAAAAAAAAGAAAGTATAGGAGTATATTTTAAATCATTACTAGGAAATTGGGTGTCAAGTAAAGAGGAAGCCACTATGGGTGTTGAATATAGTTGGGATCCTATCTGACCTACATGATCTTACTTCTCCAGATAGAACCAAATTTTTGACAGGAAGATAGGAAGTAAAAGACTGAGTAAAAAAGAGAAATTATAGGTGATTTGGAAGGATTTTCTGGACTTGTGAAGACAGAAACAAGACTGAGAGAAGAGTGGAGAATTTGAAGGAAATAGGTGGAGTCTGGTTTGTGATGTATTAGTTATTATATATATATTATTCCTCTCAAGTGAAAAGGTGGAGCATGGCAAACAAAATAGGACTGAGCTCCAGGTGCTGACGGAAATTGTCTTTGGAGAGATGACATTTTAGGCCCATACACTAACTAGGATGAGGAGGTTGTGTGAGCAGAAGGGACTATGGGGTCAGTGAGATGCTGTGGTCCTCTAATGTCAGAGCCTTGAAAGATAGAGAAAGCCAGAAAGACTGAAAAAAAAGCCCATCCTGAAAGAGAATAGAAAACTAACTCTTACACAGCTGCTGGGACAGTACATGGGTATAAGATCTGTGGATCTGGGAGTAGACACTGGTGTTACACTACAGCTACAAAGTGAGGTTTTTACGGTTTTGTGCCTCTTTTTTATTTTTGCTTTTCTTATTTAATTAGTTTTTTTCATTCAATATAGTTTCATCATATTGTTTTTCCTTCCTAACTCTTCCCAGATCCTCCTTACATTCGTACTCATCCAAATTTGTGTTCTTCCTCTGTCTTTACACAGGCGCACGCACACACACACACACAACCACCAACAAAAAATTACAATCAAAACAAATAAATAAAAATCAAGAAAATAAAAATAAAATAAAATATAAAACAAAACAAAAAAGTGTTGAAGTGGTTACATGGAGATATTGATTTTCTTGGAGAACAGGGTCAGTTTTTGAGGCATTGAGATTTCGGCTAGGCATAGGTTCCTTTCCAGAAGAGCATGTTGTTATGACTAAGAGTTCTCTATGTGTTTTGTCTCTTTTACATATACCTGCCCACTGCCTATCACCTTCACACGCACTGTTGCCAGGTAAGTCTGTCTACCACCTCATTATGCAACACACAGCCCTTGCCAGACACAGCAGCACATCTCTGACTTCCAGCTTATAGCACAGTGAGGTAAAAGAATGCCATTCCTTCATATATGACCCACCTTCTGCTATTCCTTTGCAGTACAGAAAACAAAGACCAGTGTCTTGAGAAAAGCCGATTCTGAGTAAGGCTGGGGTTAAAATATACCTAGGCCAAAATGAGAGAAGAATTCAAGAAAGAAATGATAAACAACTACAGCAAGAATTTTTGTTGAAAAAATGAAAAATTATTTTAGTAACTGGAGAAGAAATTTGGTTAAGGGTGATGGAGATTATTGTTTTTCTTGGAATTGATTTATAATCCATTTTCTGTCCTCTAGTCACAATGCAGAGAGCATGTCTTACTGGGGCTCACTGTGTTCACATAGTGGTCATATGTCAATACCTCAGGAACAACTTGGGCTGCAGAATACCATTTTGGTCCATTGTAAGAAGTTCCCCTGATCCTATAAAACTAATTTATGTTAGAGTATTTGGGCTTTTATGATTATTTTAAATAAATACATTTTTTAAATCAAAATAATTTGGGTTGGACTTGGCTAAAACTTTTCAAAGCTTTTGTCTGCACCATAGTCTAAAGTCTGTGAGGTCCAAGGTATCTCAACATGGTGGCATTGTGGGTTGTATCATTGGATTTGGGAAGCGTGGTCATGTGCCTCTGCTGATCACCTGTAGAATAACACCTCCATTCACACTGGCTCTGTTCCCAAGATCCATGGTGGCAAGCCACTTCTGAACAAACAGCAAGAGCAACAACAGGCTAAATTTAGACTTGCCTCAATAGAGAGGGAGTTGGAACCAGGCCTAGCAGTGGTGGGATCCTGGCTGAGTGGGAACTCACCTCTGCCAAGCTTCGATTTCCCTCAGAACATTGAGAGCTGAGCCAAGGACTCAACAGATGGAAAGTGGCCAGTGAGAGAATGGAAGAGGAAGACACTGAGGGAGAAACCTAGAGCAGGCCAAGAGATAAATGCTGGCATCTACTTGCCATCTTTAAGAACCAGTTCTGTATTTTATATAAGCATGGAATCCTTATATGTGAAAATTCTCCCTTGAACTATGCCATGATTAGGTCGTCTCTTTTTCAGTTGTGGGGTTGGGGGAGAAGCACCTGGCTGTCTTCTTGCACCCTCCTTATCAAACAGTATTAGTTTCCTTGTTTGGAAGCCATTCTTCTGGGAGAAAAATCTTCTGAGTGCCTCTGGGTGTGTATGGCACCAGCAGAGGCCTCAACCACAACTGCCTTAATTTTAACATCAATATTTATCTTTCATTCATTCGTTTTATCAGGCCTGCACTTAAAATTAAAAATAATATATTTGATTTAGTGTGTGTGTGTGTGTGTGTGTGTGTGTGTGTGTTTTAAATGAAAAACTATCAAAGCAATACACTAAGTGGCTTAAGCAAACCTCCTCCCTTAGAAATTGGCCTTATCAGTAAATTTCTCTTATCTAACCTTGGGCAACAAACTTAACTAATAACCAGATAATACTTAATACTTTCCAACTCTAAACAAACAAAATGCCTATGATTTTGTGTGGGTTTTATGGGGCTGAGCAGATGTCTGAAGCGGCTGACAAGACACAAAGCCCAGCACAGCAGATAACAGCACTGTAACACAGTGCTTAGAAAGGTCTCCTCTCAGTCTGCTCTGCCAGCAAGTTCAGGGAGTTAACAATCAAAACCGCCTCATGTATTTAAACTTTGTGCAGTGGGTCATATAAACATTCTTTGAGTTAAATGGAGTAATAGATCTAAAAATCTCTTACCAGCTTTCTTTTCTCTCAGATTTATCACGCTGTGATATAAATACCCATAGTATTTTACAAGACAATGAACTTGGCTTTTTCTAAGGCCAGTAACTTTTGCTGATTAGTGGAAACCCAGAGAGCTGTAAAATAGCTGTTTGACACAATCTTGAAGCTTTGAGAAGTGCATCCCTGGAATATAGTTCAAATTACAGTATGGTCATATTTCTTAAACAAAAATGAATATACATAAATAGCCTTATAAATGACAAACTACACCAAAATCATGCATGCAAGGAAAGTGCTAATCTGCAACAGATAGCCAGTCCAGAACACATACAAGATTTAGTTTTCATCTGTTTATTTCTCTTTTCCTAGCCTTCTGGGAGATGGGCCAGTTGGATGGAAGTTGGAAAGGAGGGCTTGGAAGTTTTAGTAATTTCTTCATTCTTGCCTTAATACAAAATGACACTGTTGGTCACATATCTACTTGTTGGGCTATTGAAAATATTAGTTGCAAGTCTCTGGAGGATATCATGGTTTCTGGAGAATTTTCCTTTTCCTTGCCTTCCAGTATTTTCAATCTAGAATGTTTGGTGACATCATAGCTCTCTTAGCTCTACCATGACAAATAAAACCCATTTGCACAGTAGAAATCTTGTGTTGTGCATGACAAGAGAAATAACATTGTTCATGATTTCCCTTCCCCTTGTGGGCCCACCTATTATCCACCAGATTCCTCTTAAAGGAAAAAGATACTGGAAGATGAAGACATCGAATGCTCTGCTGGGAACCAACCACATTCCCTTCTCCATTCCTCCCTGAAAGGCCTGAAAAGAAACTCTATACTCATTTTGGTTCAACAAAGCTTGAACAATGGGTAGTGTGTGCAAAGCCTCTTTCCCACTAGACCTATGGCGTTAGCCTGTGGGGCTATTCATAGAAGATAATGCCTGGCCTCCCAGCTTAGACCAGAGCCCTCTCTAGCTTAAGGCTCCTCACATTTTCTTTCTGGCATTTTAATCCATAGCATTACCCAAGAATTAAACTAAGAAGAAAATGTTTGTGTCTCCAAGCCACGGGATGTTGCTCTATTACTCTGTGACTTATCTTCATTTGGAATCCTGGAAGGAGCACAGAGAGGCTGCCACCCTCCTCTCGAGTCCTGTTTATTCTGTCAGACACTATCTGAAAGGTTTTACTCTTAATTGATCCTCGTCTGGTAAATGTTCTCTTTGAGAAAGAGGAAAGTTAGTTTTTATATTTTAACTAAAAATAAAGGTTTGCCCAACAAAAGATGAGATGGCATTTTCAAAGAAATCTTTTATACTTCACTTTAATGACTTTTGTTTAGTGACTACTGAATTTACTGACCAAAATAAATGTAAACCATTTGACAGCTTAGAAAGAACATGATATGAAACTCACAGCACTTGGGTCAAAGCCTAAACCAGTGTTGAATTTATAAACGATCCAATACATTGACAAAATTTTCCAGTGTGTCCTCAGTGGTTGAATTTCAAGATAAGCAATCAGCTGGCTAACAGAAAATAATCATTCCAGCTATAATGGACAACATTGTGACTGAGTATAGAAATTCAGACTAAAGAGGATTTAATACTTAATCTAACTTTAATTTTGTCGTCTTGGACTATTAATACAATTATGTCCTAAATGCTGAAGAACATTGAGGAATCTGTGGGTTTTTGTGCTCGATAGTTTTTTGTTAGCTTAACACAGCTGGAGTTATCTGAGAGGAGGAAACCTCAATTAAGAAGATGCCTCTAGCTGGGTGTTGTGTAGCAGGGCAGGGTGGCACAGTCCTTCAATCCCAGCACTAAGGAGGCAAAGGCAGGCAGATTGCTGTGAGTTTGAAGCCAGCCTACACTGGCTATACTACAAAGTGATTCCAGGACAACCAAGGATACACAGAGAAACTCTGTCTTAAGAAAAAAATCAAAAAACAAACAAACAAAAAACAAAAAACCTCAAACCAACCACTGGGCAAAATGTCCTCACTTCAGTCACTGACAGAATTCTGCCAAAACTTGGCAAGCTTGGATGCAGGCAGAGTCAATGGCCAAACTCTGACAAGATAGGGAAAGTGAGTCCTCAGTTGTTCCTGTCTCACAAATATGTTGGTCAGATATACTGGGCCAGAAGACTGAAGATGATGCTCCAACGTTTTAGAGAGTTGTGGGTGATTCTCTAGGCAGCAAACTGTCTCTGTCATTTTCTTTTTCTTTCTTTCTTTCTTTCTTTCTTTCTTTCTTTCTTTCTTCCTTCCTTTCTTTCTTTCTTTCTTTGTTATTTTTGTTTGCCCTTCGGGTGCCCAAAGGAGAGGCTCCCATGCCACCAACCAAAGCCTCGGAAGCGGCCCTGGAAGGGGAGGACAAGATTTGGAAGCTTCAAACCTGCACTTCCTATTTACTCAGGTAATTAATTTTACTCCTTCTCAAGTCTCTGATGGGATTGAAGACCAGATAGTTCAGTTTCACAATTAGGCTTAGTTCTTTAGAAGTTAAGATGTTTTTAGGTCTAGATACATGTTTTAAGCTGATAGAGATTAGATATGATAGATACTGAGTTACATTCAGAATTTTAGACTCATCAAGATAGGAAAATATTTTCTTCAAGGTTGCCAAATACAAACAGCTAAAACACTATGAATATAACATGAATATTAATTCCTGATTGTTCTGTGATTCTTCTTGCTGGATGTAGTTTATTTTATATATGTATAATATATATATATATGTTTAAAAAAGAAGAAAAATGTCTCTAAAAGATTATTCTGTAAACCTGTAAGGACTTTTAAAATTGGTGACTGATAGGGGAGGGCCCAGCCTATTGTGGGAGATGCCACCCCATGGCCTGATTCTATAATAAAGCAACCTGAGCAAGTCATCAGGACTAAGCCAGTAGGCAATACCTCTCTGAGGCTGCTACATCAGCTACTGCCTCCAGATTTTGTTCTGTTTTGAATTCTTTTCCCGACTTCATCCTTTGATGAGCAGTGATGTGGAGGTATAAGCCCAATAAAACCTTTCCTTCTCAAGTTGGTTTCATCCTGGTGTCTAATCACAGCAACAGTAAGCCTAACTAAGACAGTTTATGACTATGTGTTTTCTGCCTATAATTATTTCCATTTTAATTTGGTCTTTGTAACAGGGAAAGAATGGTACATGGAATTTGTTGACTTTGACAGTACAGCTAACTCCTAAGGGAATTTTTACAAAAGTTATTCAGGTTAGAGAATGAAAGTAATTGATTAGTTTATTCAATAGGAATTTTATCATAATTTTCATTTTATCAATAATAGTTTTTTGTTTTCCTCTTACAATTATGGCCCTACTATCCCTGTTGATATAGGGTCTTGTCATATAGCCTAGACTGGTCTTGAATTCTCAATTCCTTCACTCTGTGTTCAGAATGCTAGAATTACAGGTGTCCACCACTACTTCTGGTTCATTAACAAACTTTAATATAAAAATATGACCTGTTTTTATACTGCATCTCTTCAGTGATTGCACCCCAAAGAAATGCTCAAAAGAATGACAAAGTAAATATAATTAGCTTTATGTGTCATAGATTTTTGCATGTGGTATATCAGGACCTGTTTGTTGGTTGTTGCTAGCATTGTTTTTCTAAAGAGATTTGTCTTGGTTACACATAAAAGAAGCTAAAGTGAAAACAGTTCAGTTTTATAAAATGGAACATATTGACTCCAGTGATTACCAATTCCCAGGGTGAAGCTCATAGGTGAACTGCCAGAGACCATCCAGTGGTTATTATCCAGACTCCAGCATCTCTCACCATTAGTTCCACAATCTTCTAAAATAATGTCTTAACCGCATTCAGGCCCCCATTATTGACTTCCTTCCTTGTAGATCAAGAAAACACCTACAGAAACAGACTTGTTTTGCTGGATTCTTTAATAGCTTTCCATCTCATTTAAAATAAAGTTTCTTTAGTGTCCTAGCAACATCTTTGATGAACTTTCGCCTGGTCGGCCTCCTGGTTTTATTTTCCATTAGCTTTCTCAGATCTCTCTGCTCTAGTAACATGGGCATCCTTTGCTGACCTTACCAGCCTTATCATGTTCCTGCTTCATCACCCAGGTCTCTTCTCTCTTCTATTCATGTTCATGCTTTTCCTTCTTACTGTTTGTTTTATTTCTTATCTACACTGTGCCATTCTACACTAAGTCATTTGTTTCTAACCTCTTTTCTAACTATTTTGTCTACTGAATACTACTTGCTTCCCCATCTCTTTAATTCAGGTACTATATATAAATAGCATCCATCAACAGTCAATGTTCAACACAGAACTTTAGAACAAATGAATAAATGGTCAACAGTAAATCGAGGGGCATCAGAGGGTACTTAAATCCAAAGGAGGTTACCATCTTGAAGACTGAATTCCCTCATGGTCGAGGTTCTCAGGACATCAGACAGGGAGCCAATACTTTTCCAAGGTATAATAATTGCTATTCATATACAGGAATTTACAGTTTGCCTCCTGCCACAGGCATTTCTTGGTGACACTTGGTAAAGATGATTTTCTGCTTTATTTGTTGTTGATGATGTTTATATGTAAATACTGACTGCAGCAAAGAGCCATTCTTTTCTCCAGTACTGCCGCTGGAGAAAGAGAAGTGTGGCAGGGCCTTGAAAACAGGAAGACATTTATTTTTTTATTATTTATTAATTAAACATTTTTTATTTTTTACATATGCATTTATATTATTACACACATATATACAATAGACTACCTATAGCAAGAAGAGTCATGACACAATTGGGAATTATATAAATGTTACATTCTTAACTGGGCATGGTGTTGCACACCTGCAATCCCAGCACTTGGGAGGCAGAGGCAGGTGGATCGCTGAGAGTTCGAGGCCAGCCTGGTCTACAAGTGAGTCAAGGACAACCAAAGCTACATAGAGAAAACCTGTCTCCAAAAAAACAACAACAACAACAAAACAAAACAAAAACAACCACCACCACAACAAAATGTTACATTCTTAGTGTTTTGGCTATTTGTATTTGATAGCCTTGAGGAAAACAAAACAAAAAGATAGAGACTAACAAACTGCATTATAAAAGATCCACAAGTATAATATATACTACTTTGAAGAAAATAAAATTATTTTGTGGGAATCCATTTTTAAAAAAAGAAAGAAAGAAAATAGGAAGGCAAGGAGGAAATCTGGTACAAGAATTTTATATAGTTTACAAAGTATTTAGGCTTTGATTTTTTTTGGGGGGGGAGGGAGGTAAGGCTGATATAACTTGTTCCTTACCCTTAGGCAGGCAGGAAATAAAGGCTTATCATTTTAATTGCTGTCCCGATTCCCTCTTGCAACTCTCAAAGGGATTTTCCAGCATTATCCACTGGTAACATAAGCCAAAATTATGGGCAGTTTTAAAGATGACTAAATTGGATCCACAGTTACCTATCTTTCTAACTTCCCATTTATTATTGCTCTTCCCCTTTGGTAGTTATTGTCCTCCTGCTTAACTCAGTACACCCGTGTAATGACTATAATTTGTTACCGTGATCACACTATCTCCCTCTGTGGATTAGGCTGTGGGTTGTAGGAGGTATATGTTGATCTGAAGCGGCTTTCCAAAGACAGAGAATTAAGAGATTTGCTGACCACTTTTGAAGACTAATTTTATCCAGACTCACAATTTGAAAAATTGTTCTATTTCCTCCTGTAGATCGTGAGTAATCTTATTTCTACACCTCATCCAGGAATCATCATACTTTTAAGATTATTCTGTAGTCTTAGGTTTTTTTTTATTTTTTAAGCTTTCCTTTTCTATGTTTTGATAGGTACCTAGTTATATTCTTAATGTGTACCCTTGTCACATATGTAGGGTGTCTTGACAGTGAAGTATGATATCTTTTACATTTGGGAAAATTCTCTCTTCATAAATGCCCATTCCTTGTTATCATTCTTCCTTCTAGGATTCCAATGTTACTTCCTTTGTTTAAATGCATTTTTATTAATTATTTGAGAATTTCATTATGTATTTAGATTATATTCAACCTCTTTTCACCCTTTAACTCTTCCTACTTTCCCCCAACTCTCAACTTTGCATCCTCTTTTTATTTCTTAATTTACAAAGTAAAATTTGTCCTGCCTATGTACATATGGGTGCCTAGCCATCACCTGGAGAACGTTTGACCTACCAGGGGCCATATCCTTAAAGAAAACTGACTCTCTTTCCCCTAAAGCTATCAACTGACAAAAGCTCCTCAATTAGGCATGGGGGAGCCGTCTGGGCTCCTTTCCCTCTCCATGACAGAATCTTGACTGACTTAGTCTTGTGTAGCTCATATGTACACAAACACAGCTGATGTAAGTTCATGAATGCAGCCATTCTGTCCTTTCCTGAAGATACATACTATTTGGCTTTGCTCATCGCTGACTTCTGACTCATACAGTGGTTTTACTACCTCTCTTCTGCAATGGTCCCTCGGCTTTGAGGGGTAGGATCAGAGGAGTGATACAAATGTACCAGATGTACCCTTTACACCTGAGGGTTCCACCAACAATTGCTCTCCGTGCTCCGACCAGTTGTGAGTTTCTGTGCTAACTACCATCTTCTGTACTTCTGTGATGTAATATGAGAGCTACACTAATCTATAGCTATAGAGATATACATAAAGGGCTAATTATTACTAGTGCCACTGGCAGAGTGATGGTAGTAGCCTTACTCCTGTGCCTATGAGTTCCCTAGCCATTTGTTCTCTGTCAGACTTATAGTAGCCCATATGTATATCTTCCTGTAGAGTTGGTTTTAAACCCAAGCAGAAAGTGATGTTTACCCTGTTATTCCCACGGGCATATCTTACCTCACTAGCCATTATTGTTGTATACAAGGTCCACAACTACTTAAAGTTCCTTTTCCCCCAGTAACCCACATGGAAACTTCCAGTTAATTATGAAAACTCTCCAGTAAGGGGGGAGATTTTTGATCAGTACCAACCTGATTTCTTCATATCCTATGACTAAAGTATGTCTCCAACAACAAGATGTTTATCTTTAAGTTCTGGTGGTAACTAAGAGCATCTCTAATAACTTGTATTGTTTGAGATCTCTCTGGTCATCCTCCAACAACAAATAGAGGCAAAGTAGCCCATATCAAACACTGGGCTTTTTGTTTGATATTGTATGGCTTCTGAGAGGAGAAAGCAAATGCCTTGTCCCCACCCCCTCCGCCTCTCTGTCTCTCTCTCCTTGTTTATCTTAAGGTTGTGAGCATGAATAAGTTTATGAGCATGATGTGTGAAAGAGTTCACAGAAAACAAAGGAACAAATGAAAGCATCGGAAGTCTTGGAACTGGAATTTTAGATGGTTGTGACTTGCCATGTGAATGCTGGAAACTGAATGAAACTCCTCTCCC
Organism: Acomys minous; assembly: GCF_964271855.1. Lineage (NCBI taxonomy): Eukaryota > Metazoa > Chordata > Mammalia > Rodentia > Muridae > Acomys > Acomys minous. Next base: position 135,916,244 of record NC_140483.1, read on the forward strand.
CGAGCAGTGAGCACTTTTAACCACAGACTCACCTTCGTAGTGCAATTAGTGTTATTAAGACTCATGTGTCTATAATATTTTTTGCATATTTTCCATCATTTTGCTATTTGAGAACTTGCAGTGTCTTTCACTGACTCTTTCCCATTTCTAGAAGAGTTTTGTAATCTCTAACTTATAATAACTATTTCATAAACATTTAATCTATATAGTCCCATTTTGTTCCATAGAACTTACATTCCATAAACAGATAGGGGAATGGGGCCTCTAGTGCTGCTTCTCTCTGCTGGGATTTACTCCTTCTGTAATCCCAAGGTTGCCAGGAGATTTTGCCTAACTTCTTACCTTCTGTGCTTGAACAGTTTGTGATTTAAGACGACGTGTCACATAGAAATCCATTGTTGTCAGTCTCATTTCCTTGTCACATTTCCTTCTCCAATATCTTGAATTTCAAGGCATAGCCATCTGGAAGCCACACAGTCTAGCTACTTCCTGTCCATTGCTGTTAGTTATCAGAAACTATGGTGGACCCTTTGTCTCTTTCCCGGGCCTTGGATTTTCTGACTCTTTAATTTCAACTCATCTCTCTACACTGGCCTTGTTATCAGAATTCTGTTTTCTCAAGAATGCCTTGGGTGAGTAGGTTTTAACAGAATGTTTTTTCTTAGTTTCAATTTTTTATAATAAACCATGTTTTTCTGGTTGTTCTCAATAAGAGGAAGATTTTATTACAATGAAACATGTAAATCTGAAATTCGTTTCTTTCTTTCTTTCTTTCTTTCTTTCTTTCTTTCTTTTTTTTTTTTTTTCAGCCAAATGACTTTATTCTGTCAGTCAACTCCACACTCCAAGTTTCCTATGCATTCCTCGTACTTAACCTGGATGTTAATGAGGCACTTTCTGGTTTGTTTATGAGCCTTATCCAAAACAACACAGTTTTTCTTTGACTTATTAAGGTGTGATTGTAAATTACAATGCAGCATGTTCATAAGCAATGTGCTCATTTCATTTTTAAAAGACCTTTTCCCCCCACCTGAAACGTTACATTTGAGAGCATTATGCTCCGTTGAAATAAGGAGAAAAACCAAGTACAAGCTATATTTTAATGTCTTTGAGCAGTCCTTCATTTTAAAAAAAGGTAAACATCAATACCACCACCAAAACAATCAAATTACTTTTATTCATTTTAAGCTCTTACCATTTAAGATATTTTGGATATGAAAATTAATACTATATTTTATATTATTCCTTTGAAACTAAACTTGTGAAATCTGCATGACATTTTACACAACTAAACCTCAGTTTTACCTACCTGTATGTCCATAAATTGGGGGAAGGGAGTCCCATTTTCTTAGGTGGCTACTGTATCTGGACACATGGATATATAGATAGAAAAAATGAATAAATTTAATTAAAACAGAAAAGGAATTTACTTACATTTTGCAAGAAGTTTCTCATTTGTAATATATTTGTGAACTATGTTTTCCCCTATAGCTCTTCAAGAATTAGAGGAAAACAGAAGTAGAACATGTGGAGTGCCTCTACGTACACGAGATAAACATTTTTTAAATGCTTTATACAATGGAGCATAAACAAAAATCACATATTTTCATGCATTTCAAAAGTTTTTAGAAAAGGTCATAACTTTATTTTTAAGACTTTCATGTCCACTTTACCTTCTTGAAAGTTTTTATATAAGACATGCTGTCATCACCAATGAGTTTGCCACAGAGGAGCCCTCTGGTCTGCAATAGGAGTATCTTCTATCTTTGCAGTTCTTATAGAGCAACTATGGCTGTGACAGATGGAAAGCCCTTTAACTATGCAAGTAAAAGAGGGAAGGAAAGCTAAATGTGAGAGAGAGAACTAAATGACACTGAGAAAAAGAGAGGGGGGAGAGAGGGAGAGACAGAGACAGAGACAAAGAGACAGAGATTCTGGGAGAGATCACTTTTACAAACCCTGGGTCCCTCTTCATCACAGATGTGCCTTGCTACACAGGGTGATCAAATAGTAATGCAATGAGAGGTGGAAGGTTTGAAGGAGACTCAGCAAAATGAAGTAAGTATTGTCTAACCCTTCTTGATCATGTTTTTCAGGTACCTGGTATGCTTTGTATCTTATTATTCTAAGACCCAACAATCACTATATCTGATGGCCTCAAAACAGTTTATACTATTGGTACTGCAGTTCTTCTCAACTGTGTTATACAGGTAAGGAAGTGCGTTGTACAAAAAATGAGTTAAACAACTAAACTCCAAGACTGATGCACTCCCGAGTCTGGAATCTGAGTGGGTGCTTTGCACTGTCTCCTGGACAACACACTTTACATACTGTTTTTAAAAAGTTTGACTTAGCCAGAAAGAATTGGAGGAGGATCTCCTGAGTACCACTCCTAACTGGGGAACTATTTGCACTCCTGGGTTGACTGTTGGGGAGGGAGTGTCAGTTTTCTTCTCATGGGCCCCGATTAGCCTGTTCTAACAGATGGTCCTCTACTGGTGAATATACTAAGTCCATTCAGTGGGCTTAACAAAGAGGACATGTAGTTGGGAAAGAAAATTGTAGGTAGAGGAGGAGTATAGGATGAGTTGGAGAGGAGAGAGCAGGGACAGATTTGATCAAAACACATCACATTCATGTATCAAATTCTCAAACAATATTTTTTAAAAAGCCAAATTTTAAAATAAAACCATGTGACTTGAGGTTGGTGAGAGATGGCTTTCTAGGATGTAAAAATGTTTTTCATGCAAGACAAGCCAAGTTTGATTACCAGAATGCAAGTAAAGGTGGACGATGAGCACTGACTCTATAATATCGTCCTCTGATTTCCCTATGTATAGACAAACAGACACACACACACACACACACACACACACACACACACATCAAAATAAAAATAAAAGCAATGTTTAAAGCAGGGTTTTTAATAGCCCACATGTTTCACTCCATAAGAAATGGGAATAAATGTGGCTTACTGGGAAATATAACATGGAGATTAGATGATTCATTATTTCACATATGTATAATTTTAAAGAGTGTTGGAATTGTATAGGTTTGGGGGGGGGGAAGAACTTAATGGTGTCAATTTCTACAATTTTGAACAGCTAAGTGCATGGTATCTCCTATAAATCAGGCCTCCCTGACAGCTAAGCCAATATTAAAGATGTCAGAGTGAATATTCCTTTTCTTATTATGCTCAGTAGGGCATTTACAGTGGCTAATTCTACTTTCATAATCCATGATATTCTGACAGCAGACAGCTTTAGTCTTCATTAAGATGTATGTGCTGTAAAGATACCCACAGTCCATACCTCACAGTGCAAGGATTCAGGCACTCCTTCTGATTTTCCTAACTGTTCTTTCTCCTTCTCTTACTTCACACTTCAGAGGGGCAGAGGCAGCTCACCATTAGCAACCAGTGCCCTGAGCATGCAAGTTGCTTCTGTCCTCACACAATGCTACTGTCTTTTCTAAAGGTTTCCTGCCACAGTTACTACTACCATCACTTTCCGAGGAGATTCTTCTTAATCTCTGAATTTCACGGAAGCTAGTGTTCTTGTGAAAGGGAGCAGATGAATAAGTGAAACTCAGTTCTCGGTACTGCATGGAGTTGAGGCTGACCACACTTTGTGCTTGCCTGCCAGTATGCCTGCTTTGACAAGACAGTAGAAAGCACCCCCACCATGTACACTGCTTTCCCAGCTGTGTCTTGGTGAGTGCCAAGTGTAATTATGTGTCTGCTAAGCTTAAGATCCTAGATTAACAGAAGGAATGAACTAATAAAAAGCTTCTCTGGGCTCTACTCTAACTATACCTAAAGTCTCCCATTTTACCCAGCCCACTCATCTTAACGATACTGTCAAATCCATCTCAAGTCTGAAGGCCTACAGTACACACTTGTGTCTTTAGAAAAATAGACACCACATAAGAGAACAGTGTTAGTCTGAAGGCTGAACTTAAATGTAGAGACAGAAGTGTCTGTCCTATCATCAGTGAGCACCTCCTTTTGTCTCTTTTGAACAATGGAAGCAATTATTTAAATTTAGTGCCCGTAAGGATTACAGTCAACTTGTTTTTAGATCAAGTGATAATGAAGAAATTGATCTACTAGCCATGGGTTCACTGCTGCAAAGTAACAGTCCTTACAAACTGCTACCTCAGAAATAGCAAATAGAAGCACAGTTTCTGATGCTTATGTTTTCTTTCCATTCTTTTTTCTCTTGTATTTTAATCACTCTGCAGATAAAATAGTAAAGTGAGACTTTAAAGTGTCACCCCAAAAGATAGCAGTCTCTTTGTAGGAGCCTAATAAAATATATTTGTGGCCATGTAAGTATTTTGTTTGTGTAAATACATGTATGGATGCTTGTAAAATTGTTACAATTCTGTGTATATACAATTATATGTGAACAGCCTTATAAGAGAAGAGAGAAACTACATTTTCAATAGTCAACAAAAAGAAACTCACAGGACAAATTATTAATAGCCATTGCATGATTAAAGTTTTAGTTTTGGATATATGATTCCTTACATTACACATTAATATAGAAAGGCAAGCTCTAAAGCACCAAATATATAATCCCATTTTGAAATACAAAAGTTTATGGTGTTTGATCCATATGCAAAGAAAATGGCATGGGAATACAATCTAAAATATGAAAAAGGTTACACAAATGTAGAGTTGGAAAGGAAATAAAAGAATGTTATTTAATATAAGCAAAAGGATTCTTAGAACTATGTGCATGAGATGATCAACTGTATATGGATACCAAATCACTTGAATATTTCCTCAATTGACTACAAGTTATCAAATAAGGTAATTTCATTAATTATGTGTCCATAAAAGTAAACTATTCTTGAGTCAAGTCAGAGTGAATTATTTCCATTACAAATATTTGCCATGGTGTGTGTGTGTGTGTGTGTGTGTGTGTGTGTGTGTGTGTGTGTGTGTGTGTGTAACAAGAAGTGCCTTTGACATGAACTTTTTGTTGGATAGCTTCTTAGGACTGACCACTGCATCAAGGTCAGCTCTCTGAACGTGAAGCATGAACATTCAGGTTTGGGTAAGTACTCATTTCGTATGCTTTTAGATGTGACATTTAAAAAGTCTGTTCCCATTCTCTATGTGGCTTGGTTTCTATTACATTTCATCCAACAATAAAATTTTCAGTTACCTGCTTCATTCAGACAATATCCTTCATTTTACCTGGGCAAGGCCTCAAGAAACAGGTTCACACAAAACCCATGCTAGAAGAGAAGCAACACTCCACTGGGTAGGAAAAGGAAAGAAAAGCAAGGGTGATGAAGAAAGCAGATTATAAAATAGTGGTATCACACATAATAATGTAGTGCCTTCTGAGTTTTTGACCATAGAATTAAAAGAAAATCTGGAAAAAAAATCCCTGTTTTGAAATTGAAATCCAGTTAACCACAGCTTCTCATCCAAGTAGTAGCTGATAAATTCTTAATTGAATAAGTACAGTTATTTTTATTACTCTTTGCCAAATGCATGGGTTATACATTCCTCATTCATATTAGATTCTTAGTTCTGAATTCTGCCCATTCTTGACAGGGAACAGAGAGACAGAGGGACAGAGAGAGAGAGAGAAGGAAAGGGTTCATTAACATGCATGCCTTGTTTCAGGGTTATATCTGGGCACTTAAATTAGTTACCATACTTGTGTTTATAATTTCTCAGGACTCTTACCTTTCAAGAGGGGTTTTATGTTAATTCTGACTGTTCATTTAAAAAAATACTTGATAGCTAATGAATTTGAATAACAAAACAAATACCAGATTAAGCTTTAGATAAATTAATTTCAGAGGAATCAAATGCTTATCTGTGCAGTGGTTGTATCTTATTTGCTTTGATATAAATTTAAAATCAATATTTATGACAGTTGAGTTGTGTTAGCATTTATTTTGAAACCCAAATAATGAAACAATAAAAATAGTTGTCAGAACCTTATTTTACTTAGAGTTTTGAGGCATTTTAAGCATATTTCATAAAGTGGAAGGAAATAAAACTGTTACATGTGTATTTTATCTAAAATATTATTATATTACTGAAATTACATTAAATACCCAATATTCATATAATACTTAACGTAGAATCAACATGTAAGGTGTTCTGTTGGCTTAAATTCTAGATGAACTACACCTCATATAGTACTTTTTTTTTTTCTGTTTTACTTTTCATTTAATTCAGCCATTCTCAACCTGTATGCCACAACTCTGACAGGAGTCATATGTCAGATATCCTGCACATCAGATTTCTACATTATGACTTATCAACTGTATCAAAATTACAGTTATGAAGGAGCAACAGAATAATTTTATAGTTGAGGGGAGGGGAATCAGCACATCATGAGGAACTGTATTAAGGAGAAGTCTTACAAAGGTTGAAACCACTGATGATTTTGTAGATGGTGAACTTGAAAAGGAACAGAAAGAAAATTTAAGTTTTCTAGAAGACACTTTGAATGAAGCATGGGTAAGATAAAGCCTCTCAAACTTATTTTATGACCCTTAAGCCATAGGAATTAGAAATATAATCACGAATTCAGTTGTTAAACACAATGGAAAGAAATAATACTATTACAAGACCATTTGAAGAATATACAGTGCACACATAACTTTAGAAGGAAACCATATATTCTTGAATTTAGCCAGACAGCTAAAAAACTAAAACATACCAGCCCTCTTGTGGAATGAGCTTAACTAACTGGGTCAGGAATCTACAGCTGAGAAAAAGACAGGCAACAGGAATTTGTGGTTTGTGCTGCTCGCAGCAGGAATGAAAAAAAGGGGACTGCTCGGAACACTGCTCTGCTCTGTAAGAAGTCTCTTTAAGCATATGCTAGAAAGAAATATGCTATGATTAGGAATATCTGCTCTCCTCCTAAGTGTTGGTTTTGTTTTATTTTTCTTAAGACTTAGAATTTGATAACAAAACGGAACTGGTCATTTGCACCCTGTTTAAATTAAGTTCACTGTCAGCCTTTAGTGATGGTACTGGGTTGTAACATGAACGCTGTAAGACCCCCCCCCCCCATGCCCAATTCTTTGGTTTATTATATTTTTTTTAGTTTTATATTATAATGTATACAGTGTCTACATTATTATTTTGTATCAAAATCCAAAGTACACAGTATGGAAGTGAGGAGAAGGAGAGAGTAATGGGAGAAGAGGTGGGGGATGGGGAGAGGGGATAGGATAAGGAGGAAAAGGAGGAAGGAAAAAGATCAAAAATGAGAAAAAAGACAGGAAAAGAATGAGGTAATTTTTCCTGGTTTTCCTCATAAAATGAAGCATAGAACCTTGTCAGGAGAGGAAAAATAAAATAGAGTTGATTTATTCTCTAGTGTAAGATGAGATATTTCCCCATGGATTTGTAGGCATTTTATTTGACTTATGAAATACTATTCAAATTAACTGTTATTTAAAGTATAAGTTTCGAGTCAAAACTAAGCTTCGGAGTTTCTAGCAACTGATGGTTAGTGTTAGACAAAGTAGCAGTCTAAAATTATGTCTTTAAGAAAAGTCTGGGCTGTTTTCAGTCACAGGTTTGTATCTTCGTATGTTGTTCATGATTTGGTCTATAAATTGAACCAAGTAAAGTGATTTTTTCACTGAGATACTACCATAGTAGTAGGAAAAAATTCCTTCAAGTGATTATTGAAGGATATGTCCTTTCAACAAGACATTAAATTTCTTTATTACTAATAAGCATTAGCACAAACTTTATTGATAGCTAAAAGACAAATGTTTCTGCTTGTGTGGCATCAAAAATGTATTTTAAGTGTTTTCAAATATTGTAAAATCCTGAGTCCAAAATTATGAATGGCAACAACAGCAGAAGCAGCAGCAGCAGCAGCAACAACGACAACAACAACAACAAATCAATGTTTGATGCCAAGGCTTTTGCCGGAGAGATGCAATCCTCTGAGAGTGTGGAGTTCAAAACAGGAAACTGAGACTCACACTTCTTCCCACTGCCTCTTTCCACCTTTTCCGAACTGCAAGTGCCATATTCCCTTTATCAGAAGATCCACTGTCAAATTGTAGCTGCTGCTCCCACAGCCCAGCTAGAGGGAAACTTGGTAGGTAACATGGTAAAAGAAGTGCTTTGTAAATCATCCTTCAAAAGCTATCCTGGGAGGAACCAGACAGACCTAGGAATCTTAAGTGTTTAGCAAATAATTTTAGCTGTGCATTCTAAATGTAGCGCTCCGCCTTTACCTAATTACAGAAATATGTGCTGCAGTGTGCAGAACTTCGCCACTGTCATAACTTTTCTTGAAGCTCAGCCAACCAATGATAATAAAGCTGTCACGAGATTAAAGGGGGCTGCAAGTCATTGCTTCTGACATTTATATGTAGCATGGGAAATGCAAACAAGTCTGTGGAGTTATTAGTAATATTATGGGCTCTGAATCCTTAAAGAGCAGTGTGTAAGACATCTGCCTGGGCAACGAAGGCGATACATCCAAACTGCCAGTCAGTCCTCTTTTGTCTGGATTCAGGAAAGCAAGTCTAAATGAGGAAAGGGAGCAATTTGGATGAAGGATGCGCCTCACAACCATCCTTAGATGGAGTAAACTTGTGGACTGAGGAAAGAAAACCTTGGAGCCTTACTTCCAGCCCCCTGGCCCTTTCTCAAGGCCCCTTCATGGCTTGGCTGCCTCTCCTACATTTCAACACCAGCACTGAACTTGGAGCAGCTGGCATCGTGTGGGGGAACCGTTAAAATGCTCCTCTGAGGTTTCCCAGCCATGCTGAAGTTTGTTTTTGTTTAATGCTTGACACTACAGAGGAACAGAATTGAGAGGAAACACACACACACACACATACACACACACACATTTAACAAACCAAAACAACAAACAAACAAACAAACTCAACACCACTTTAAATGCTATGATGAAAATCTATATTTTATCATTGAGTTCCCCCTCCCCTTTTGTTTTGTAAAGAAAAAAACTTGGCTTCTTTCTATCACTTTTCCTTGAACGACAAAGGAGCTTTGCTCCATTGACATAAAAACACAACACACTGTACTTCCTTCCATAGTTTTTGATGCTGGTCACCCACAAGTCTAGAGCAATGTGAAATCTTGCTTCTAGCATAAAAGCATTCCTAAAAACTAATTTTGTTGCTGATATTTGGCTATAAATGCTGTCTCTGATATTTGGCAATAAAATCAAATAATGACAATTTGTAGTTGATACACTAATACTTTGTGCCTGGGCCTTGTGTGGGGGTGTAGGTACTCCTAGTGCAAAGGTCACTCTGCATTCTGACTCCTAGCTTTGCTGACTTCTTGATATCCTTCCTTCCCATGGAAACATCAGCTTGCATGTGATTCCAGCAAGAGGGTCCCTGAGGGTTGTCAGGGAAAGAATATCAGAAGTCCTGAGGTGTCAGTCTGGTGGTCTGGCCAGGTTCCCCCAATAACTAAACAAGAACAGCTTTTTGGTCACACTATTAGGCTTCCACAAAGAAAACTGCATTTTATTACAACTTAATTTTTTTCTCTGACATGGTGTTATTTAAGAATGCACTTGTTTGTTCTTCATGTGACTAAACATTCTAAGCTTTATGATAAATATAGGTTCAATATGACCATTTCCTTCTGGTGGTTCAAAACACGTCTATGGCATTCTTAGGACATTTTATATTTTCAGCTATTACAAAGAGACATAACTACATGGTATTAAATCTAGCAATAATTTAGAACACTGCTTATTTGTAAATGATCATGTGCTATGTTCTTAGTTACTAGGTTATTTCTAGGAAGCTGAATGTACTTTGCCATCTATATATCAATTGGTGGTAACTTTCATGTTTAAAAGAACTTAGTAAGCTTAAAATAAATTAGACTAGCAGAAATAAGCTATTAAGTGTAGCACTTGAAATGATTACTTATCATCATTGGCTTTTTTATTTAAAGAAGAAAATTTGTTACTGGCATCCTAACAAGTGAGCGACCTATATGAAAAAAAAATGAGTGCTGAGAAGTTCTCATTAGTGATGAACTACTTAAATAGATTTTTGAAAATGCACTGTGCATTTCTGGAGTGAACCTATTGTTCTAACTTTACACGAAGTGATTTGTCTGGTCACACTATGTGCTGTATGCACCTTAACTTATTGTGCAGTTTCTAACTTCTTTTTAGAAACTACCAACAAATGCAAAATCAATAAGAAGAAGTGATTCAGAATTACCAAGTACAGATTTTTGAAAGTAGTGACAACTAAGTGAATTTCTGTGTTAACTTGTGTGAAGCAACGGGGTTCTAAGCTATCCAAGGAATCCCTGACATTCGAGGTCCTGATGGTCCTTCTGAGCTTGCACTCTGAGCCATGACTTTCCAGACAGGTTGCACGTGCATTTTCACATGACCTTTCAGGGGTAGGGCTGAGACTAAGAAGTTTTTGCAATAAGGGAGAAGAAAAGAGTCCAACAGAGGCGCAAAGCAGAAGTGTAAACAGAGGAGCAGGAGGTTTGGAATGAAGATATTTGAATCTGAATGGTGAGTTAATGATTCAATTAGTTTTTCACTTTGTTAAACTACATTAATCCTTCTTTACCAGGTCTCCATATTGAAACTCTTTGAAAAGAAAAACGCAAAGGGTCTTAAGAAAAATTCTAAGAACCACAGGCTTTTAAAATTGTTAATGCTTCCCAAATACTGTTCTGGGAATCTTAGAGCACCAATGGGACAAGTTCCACGAGCATCCCAGTCTCGAAGTGGCTCCTGTCTGAAGTAGGCTTACAGGGTGTGCATTCTTTTTTTAAGCTAAGAAGAAGATAATTACTCTAAATTGACAAAGTAGAAGAGATGTGATTTGAAAATAATTAACCATAAGTAAAATATTTCCCAAACCTGATTGTAGAAAGTTAAAAGTGACAAGGATGAGGGTTTTTTTTTTTAAAGTATTTCTTTTTACATTCTATTTGCTTTTACATTTACAATTTGTAAAACAATACAGATTAAACCGTCGAACTTGGATTCTTATTGGCATTTTGTTGTCCCTATAATCATCAAACACATTTTATTATGATTAGGCAAACCCTATGCTATTCTCACAATTACATATTGTTCCAAATATTTACAATCTAACAGATGTTAAATTGGTTCACTAAATATATTAAGAAAATGAAGAGAGATGGAAAGCTGCAGAGGAAAATTACCCACAGGATTGTGAAAACACAGCCAAGGCAGTCTAATCATAAAAGTCAAACTGCCAGTTGGAATTAATTTAGATGCTGAATCTTATAATGCATTTTATTTTAAATACAAACTAAAATCAAAGTTTGTTGCCCAAGATATAGAAGTGGACCACTAGAATATGATTCTGCTTGATTAGTTTTAAATTATACCATAAGTATCTCAATATTCACATACACACACACTTATTGATGTGCTTATGGTATATTATATATATGTATTATATGTATGTATATATGTATACATATTACATCTATATATTACATATAATGTTTACTTTTTGCATTTTCTTCTCAGTAAAATTACAATGAAATGCTGTTATCATTTTTTTCCCATGTGTTTTGATTTCTTTAGCTAACTGGACTGTGGGTCACCATATAAAAGTTCTAAGTGATCAGAATGTTGGAAAATAACTGATTTTCAGAATGTGTCACCAGCTAAGGAACTTGTAGGAGAAACTAAAGAAGAAAGGAGAACACGATGAGACAGGGGAGAATGAGAAGGCATCATCACTGTGAGAATGGTGTGTGTCAAAAACAAGAAAATCACTCTATGTCACTTAACATTATTTTTTCTAATATCTGTGAGCTAAAATGGCAGGTTCTTGCCCATGGCTTAATTTTTATAATACTTCTTAGTACACAGTGAAGTTTTCACAAATAGTATCTGGTTTGAACTATAGAGTAGGTTTTGGTCTCATAAACTACCAAGACATTAAAGGTACCTAAACTTCATAGGTAAAATGATAGAGCTGGCAAGTATACTGACAGGGAAATAATCAAATGAAATGAAAGTAAAAATGCTTTACATAAAGTTAGAGACCATATATGTTTTTAATCTCTATCATATCTAGTATCTATACCTATAAATGTACATAGATATGTCATTCATAGATGGAACAAATAAAATTTGGCTCTAATTTCATAGAAATGAATGACACAATCAAGATCAAGGGCACAAACTCTGAAGTCTAACCACTTGGATGACCTTTATCATGTCACTGTGACACCACCTGTGGTGGCTTTCACATCAGAAATGTGAGTTCAACCATAATTCGACCTCTTAGAAATCAAATGCAGATTGGTGATTTTGTGTGAAATATATTGTTTGCTCTCTTTAGCAACACATGTATTAAAACAGAACAATACAAAGAAAAGTCCCATAGCTCCTAAGCAAATGTGGCACAAACCCACAAGTATTTTATGTTTAAGAGAAATAAAATGGTTAACCTCGGCCTTTATTAGGTGTTTGGTAAATGTCAGCTATTATTCTGTAGATATTGTTGGAATCATATACAGTAAAAAGTTCACTTTCTAGCATTGGAAACAATAGAACTCCTTAGAATTGGAAGTTGTTATTTGAGAGAATTCCACGCAAGAATCTGAGAGTTAGATAGCATGGAATGAATCTTGTGAACTAATTTATTTAAAAAAGCATTATTTCATTCTTATCACTCTTAAAAATTCTTTTCAGGGGGCTGGAGAGCTGGCTCAGTGGTTAAGAGCACTGGCTGATCTTCCAGAGAACCTGGATGTGATTCCTAGCATCTACTAAGTGGCTCCCAACTGTCTGTAACTTGAGCTCTAGGAAATCTTTTGGCCTCTTTTAATCTCTTTGGGCACCAGACAATGGTTCACAAACATGCAGGCAAAATACATATCCACATAACATATTTTTCTTAATTCTAAAAAATTATTTTACAACATGATTATCATTTTTAGTTTCATTTTATTTTTTACATTTCAGTTTTCAGCACACATGAGTATGCAAGTGACATTTGACTGACTGCAATCCAGACAAAGGCCGTTTTATTTCATGCTTCAGAATGAGAATTTAGTTAACACATACACCTTAAAAAAAGACAACTTTCACCCTGCCATCCTAAACCCAGGGAATGTAACTGCCAAGTTAACTATATGCTGCAGCCATTTCCCCCAACTGATCATATATTTCTTAAGTCATCACTGCAAGGAATGGACTGGAAGCTCATGCTTTCTTCTCTTTCCTGGCACAAAGATGAGTTCTCACACTCCATTTTGCCTCATAACAGCTTTTTGGAGGATCAGGGTACTTTTTTTTCTGATCCTTAAATGTAGCAGAAGATGAGTAATTTGCCTTTGATCCCCACAGGGCAATTAGGCCTAATGGCATTGGACTTTGTTATCAGTGCAAAGGATACTGAAGACTTTAACACATGGTTCCAACAAATCTTACCAAATATCCCCTAGAAAGTCCAATACTCAACATTTGCAGCTTTCACCAAATTAATAATCTTTAGCTTTTCTGAGAAGCAATTCAAAATGTGGAGCTGCTTAGCGTGAAATAGCTTTGTATCAATGGTCTTTAGCAAAGACTGAAGATTGATCCCTTGGATAGAAAACTGAAAAAACAAAACAAAACAGACCATGGAAGCAAAATAAGGGACATAAAAATCTATATTTGTGTTTCAGAAAATCATAATGCTTTTTATAATATTAACTCTTAGTTAAGAATGATGTTTACTAAGAGCTAAATGATTACTAATGAGTTTTCTAAACATTTAAATATCCATTTTATGGTCAAAGCAAACATTTTACTAGTTAATCTATTTTATGCTAAAATAGTTCAGAAACAAAATGTAAAATTCAGCCCTCTTTTCTCAAAATGGAGGATCCTATTTTACAGGGATGCAGGGCAAATCTCCAAAAAGCAGTGTATTCAAAAAACAGGATACTTCAAATGAGACCTATTTCCTGCTTCCATGACCATTGTATGCACTGCAAAAGACCACCTGTCACACACATTCATAAGCATAGAGACCTTTCATATCTATGTAAATAACCAGGTGGGTATGGCTTGATAACTTTTACAATGAAAGTAAAAGTGCCTTGTATTTTAAGAATGCTTCTTCTGTGTTCTCTTACATCTAAACATTTTCAGTTTCTATTCTTCTTTGTTTTTTTGCTTTGTTTTGTTTTGTTTTGTTTTGTTTTTTGGCTGTTTTGTTTTTGATTTTGTGGGGTTTTTTTTCATATATGTTTCAGGCTGATCTCTATTGTCTGGCCTGTAAGTCTCTGTATGAGCAGTTCTCGTACCCAGTCCCAAGACCAGTTGAGTTTATGCTCCATTTGTACACATGCTGTTTTCACAGACAGTTGTTTTCAGGCATTAATGTATCTTAAACTCTGTTGAGTAGTTGTCTTAGTATTTCATTCCTAGTTGTAGAACCTTGCACTGGGTTCCCTGCACTCTCTCAGTAATGAGTTTTGAATGAAAGTATGTAGCTCACTTGCCTTTGTGTTGCCGCACATGTTGTAGCAACAGGCATGTTTGTATTTCCCTAAGGAGCTGAAGTAGGTGATTGGAGAGGTGAGTGAGGCAAGATGTGTTTTAAAGAGTCCTTGACTTCCACTTGGAATGCATTTTGTTTTTTATTACTGCTGAGCTTCAATATGTATGTTGCTCCTTACCAGCAGATAAGACTGACCCCAAGAGGGTACTCTTCATCAATGACTACACTTTCTAAAAGTTCAAAGGTCATGTGGAGTTAAAAATCCATCGTCGTTCTTGAAAAACAATGGGAATACAGATGGAGATCAGAAGGAGTAATTCATGCCCGTGAGACACTTTGAAGATGAAAAACTCTAGTGATCACTAACCATGAGGAAGATAAGCAACAGGAACCAAAATAACAAAGTCTCCACCAAGAGGCTGCTCCTCCTCAGCATTTTTGAGCTGTAGGGTAAAAAGGTTTTGATTTTTTTCTTTGTAAGTGGCATATTGACTGAAGAAGAAAAATGATATGTACTTAGATCATTAGTGAGAGCAGGAGCCAAAGTCTTAAGGACTATTAATGTGCAGCTTTAGAGAGGTTAAGATAAGGCTGGCTTGCTGGGGGCAAAAGATAAGTGTGCCAACAAATTCCTGTCTGCTTGCAGCAAAGTCCAAGTTGGAGGAGATGAGAAAAACATTTGCCATTTTGCCTATAAAAATTAGATTGTAGTGCCAGAATGCAAATTTCTTTCTACAAACTGATCTCAAATTACTTATAGTTATCAAGGAGAAAGGCACATTTTCTTTCTTATTTATTGATACGTTATAAGAAAATTCTCCTGCCTTTGTACTCGAATATAGTAAATAAAAAAAAAAAAACACTTAATAAAACTCTCTCTTAAGAAAGTTTGAACCACTCGGGAGGCAGAGATAGGCGGATCGCTGTGAGTTCGAGGCCAGCCTGGACTACAAAGCGAGTCTAGGACAGCCAAGACTACACAGAGAAACCCTGTCTCGAAAAAACCAAAAATAAAAACCAAAAAAAAAAAAAAGAAAGTTTGAACACTCTTCTTTAAGTGAATGTGTGTGTGTGTGTGTGTGTGTGTGTGTGTGTGTGTGAGAGAGAGAGAGAGAGAGAGAGAGAGAGAGAGAGAGAGAGAGAGAGAGAGAATATGTCACCTGTATATGGCAGAGGCCAGCAGTAGACACCAGATTCCTGGAGCTGGTATTACAGGCAATTGTGAGTCTGTCAAGCAAAGTCTGGGGAACAGAATATGGGACTTCCGACAAAGTAGCCATCACATTTAAACACAGAGCAGTCTCTCCAACTCCTAAAATTCTTTTAAAATATAAAAATTTTAATGTTCTTTATTTCATTCTGGATGTTTGGCTGAAGAGTCTGTCCCAGTTAGTGTGACAATTGCTGTGATGAAACACCACAGCAAAAAGCAAGTTGAGAAGGAAAGGGTTTATTTGGCTAAGTCACTGTTCATCATCAAGGTTTTCCAGATAGGAAGTCAAACAGGGCAGGAACCTTGGGTCAGAAGCTGATGCAGAGGTGTACTCTTTGCTGGCTTTTCCCTCATGGCTTGCTCGGCCTGCATTGTTACAGAAGCCAGGACTACCAGCCCAGTGATGGCAGTATACATAATGGGCTGGCCTCTCTTACAACAATCACTAACCAAAAAAAAAAAAAAAAAAATATCTACAGGCTTTCTTACTGCTCCATCTTAGGGAGGTACTTTTTCAATTGGGATTCCCTCTTAGATGAGTCTAGCCTATGCCAAGTTCCCATAAAACTAACCAGCACAAGTAATTTGTCTTGGTGATAAAATTTTAACTAGTTTTAGAACTGAGTTAAATATATTCAATTTATTTGTGACTTCATAGAAAATAGAAAGCATAATACAAAGCAACTTTTCTATGATTACTATAAAGAAAGTAGATTAACTTTAAGCAAAATCAGCACAATATAGTCACTTTGGGATCTCCACCATTTGTCCCATAATCCAGTTTATTAGAAGGCTGGAGGTTGCACTAAAAAATTAACTTCCCATGTCTATTTCTTCAACATACTTTTGCCTCTTATGAAGTTATAATAAATTATGGAGCATTGTTAAATGCTCTACACTCTTAAAACTATTTTCTACAGCTGGGTGCGGTGGAACATGCCTGTAATCCCAGCACTCAGGGAGACAGAGGCAGGTGGATCTCTGTGACTTTGAGGCCAGCCTGGTCTAAAAATCGAGTCCAGGACAGCCAAAGCTCCATAGAGAAACCCTGTCTCAAAAACCGAAAAATAATTAAAATAAAAAATACTTTAATAATAGAGCCCAGATATATAATTTATAATTCAATGTTAAGTGTATATATATAGTTTTATTTATACTTGACACCTAACACAGTATATATGACATCTAGAAATTCAAATTTAAAAATTAAAAGGCTATATTATGATATGTGATGATACATATTCCTTTGGGGGAATTTTTTCTGGGGAGTTGAATCTTGATACTTTATCTACAATGCATACTAAAACTCAGAAGACAAGTGCCTTTGAAATTTTCAAAAAGAAAATGTGACCGGATGTGAAAGATAAGGCCATCATTGATGATGAAGGCAGAAATTAGCATTATATTTGAATCCAAGGAAATTAGTGGGTTAATAATACCACCAGAAGGTAGAAGAAAGCAGGAAGGAATACTTGCAGGAGCCCTCAGAGGCAGCTTCGCCCTGTGAGCACTGATGGCAGAATTTCAGCCACAGAGATGTAGGTAATAAACCTCTGTTGTTCTTTGCTGAAGAGAAAAGAACAAAATTTTAAAAATACCAAAAAAAATTTTTTTTAAAGTATCGAGTGGCCTGAAGTCATTCTCTTAGGTTCTGAATTCATCTTTTAGAGCTCAGGTGAGCTTCTAACCATCCTAGGCTCAGAGAACTGACTTTCTTTAAGATAAAGCAATGTTGGAATCCTTTTCAATCACCTTAGTCCTTCAGGACTGCACTGCAGACATGTGGGTCTAGAGTATAGTGTAGAGCCGTGTAGTGTAGTTTGCTCTTGCTTCTTTATAATTGTTCTGTCCTGGGTGAAAATAATACATTTGTTTATGAAGACAGCAAACAGAAAGCCCTGTTCTAAATTAAGAGGTATCAGAATTCTGGGTGCAAGTTTATTTTTTCATTTTGTCAATTTTCAGTTAGTCTAGCCACATGTTCTCACCCAAAATTTGGTTATAGAAGTGCAGTTGACTATTTAAAGATTTGTGTCTACTTGTCAGGGATTTTGTGTGGAAAAATATTTTTATTTGGCCTCCTATGATCTTTGTCTAGACATGAGTATTACACTGACAAATGTTGTATTAATAACAAAAATTATATAATGCTTATTTGAAGTTACCATCTTATATTTGTCCTGAGATGACTTCACCTAAGGGAAATGAGGATCCAGGGAACTCAAGACTGAGACTTAAAGAGCTTATACTAGTTTAAAGAGAACATATATACCATTTCAATAAAGCATGCAAAACTGTGGACACAAAGTTGGGGACTGAGGGACTAAACTATGGAAAAACTAATAGGAGACAGCAGTTATTTTGGTAGGTTTTGTTGTTGACAGTTGTTTTGTGTGAATGTGTCTTGGCACTTTCAGTGCTCAGAATGTGGTCTTCTGCCTATCACACAAGGCAGAGAGTTTCTACTAGTTCTTAATTTAGTTGTTCTGACCATAACATGCCATATTTAGATATTCATAGTCTGTTCACCTTCTTTTGCACCTAATGGAAATTTTTATTTAAGTGAAATTATTTTCATTATTAATTGTTAACTTTTTGTCAAAGCATTCATGAAACCCAGGTCAATGCTGACTAGAAGTGCTGAGGACCTGTCACTGATTTGTTTCTTGTGTTTGTAGCTCTTGATCCTATGGAAAAACAAAAAACCCAGAATAGCTAAAAACAATCTTTTACAATAAAAGATCTTTTCTTCAAAATCATAAAAAAGGGGTTAAGTTTTATTCAGTATATTATATTTATCGAGTGAATGGGTTTTTACCTTTCTACTCATAATAGAGCAGGTTTCCTTAGTGAAATATTACTCTCAGGAGATGAACTAGACTTAATCACTATTATTCATTAAATATTTTCCTATAGTAGAACTTTCAGTATTTTACATAGCAACATTCACCATTGATTTTCACATGAAAATGTGGCCTAGGTAGATGAGTGAATATATTTGAGCATAAATGTGCAACTGTGTGTGCTTTCTCTACATTTTCAAGGTTTTATAGAATCCATGTAAAATGAGATGACTAATTCACCTTTCTATTCTAAAAATAGTTGATTTGACCATATACAATGCATTCATGAATCAACAATACTTCACATATTTAAGTCTATCTTGTTATGATTTGTTTTATAGATCTATGGCTGGTTTTGGACTTTCTTTTGTGGCTATTAGTCTAAGTAGATTTTTTCCTTATGCTATATAAACTTTTATTACTTCTATTTCAATTGAAATATTCTTCAGTTAATTTGGTTTTCAAATACATTTAATAAAAGTATGTATTATCAATATGGAATTTTAAAATATTAATGCTAATATAATGTATTGAGATTTTTACTTCAAGTGCAAATGTGTAAAAACAATAATTAAAATATACCTCAAGTTTTTGTGTCCTTTGCATTTCATTCAACTTTTATTTTAATTAATCTAGTGATTTGAGGTTCTCTTTTTTTAAAATTTTTATTTATATACTTGGTTCATTGCCTTCTTAGAGATTTAAATTAGATTTCTACATGAGTGTAATATGATATTTCCCTAATGTTCTATTAATTGGCTAAGCCTACCTTGCATTATATGGAATTTTAACTATAATTTTTTTTTTTATTTTCAAGACAGGGTTTCTCTGTGTAGCGAGCTGGCCTCACTCTGTAGATCAAGCTGGCCTGGAACTCACAGAGATCTGCCTGCCTCTGCCTCCTTAGTGCTGGGATTAAAGAAATGTACCACCACACCAGCCATAATATTTATTGCACAGGTTACAAGATCAGTGCATGTACTTTATACTTACTCATGTTAATAAAATTTTGTTATATCTTAGAATCACTATTTTCCTTGTAATCTCTCTTCTTATTCTCTTCACATTCCTGTTTAAGTTTCAGTTTGTTTGGTGGTATTATTCTTTTAGAATTGCTTATTTAAAAGAAATGTATGTATACATGTTTGTGTGGCAGTGTATGTGTGTGTATTTGAAGGCCAAGGTAATATTAGGTATCTTCTTCAATTACTCTTCATTTTATTGGGTGAGATAGAGTCTCAGTGAGCCAGACTCCAACTACTTGGCTAATCTTGCAGGTCTCCTGTGCCCATACCCTTGTCCTAATCCCTGGGGTTATACACTTGCAGCACTGTGCCTGGAATTTGCATGGGTACTGAGTATCCACATGTTTGGTCTCAAGTGTGGGATGTGAGGGTGTATGATGTTTGTTTGTCTGCTAGAACGGGAACTCTTGTGCACGGGCATGCTCTTTGCCAGTTGAAAAACATCCTTTATGGACTATGAGAAGGTATACATAGCCCTCATACCAAAAATCAATCGCTTTTGCATCACTTTGATGTGCATCACTCTGATTTGAGACGCTCCTAGAGAGAAATGGCTCCAGAGAACACTTCAAGGTTTCTGCTGCTGCAGTTGCTGTTGCTTTTGCTTGATTTCCGGTTTCCTGTTTAAAGAGCCTGCTGGAATCCTGATGGTGAAGAGTGAAATCACTCCAAACAACTGAGTCTAAAATGTCTACCACTCCCACCCCTACTAACTGCCTTTCTCTGCTACCTAGTATCAGTGGGTTGGAAAGGAGGTAGGTGCATTAAGGAAACCCAAATAGAAGTGATTTAAAAATATCAAAGCCTGCACTCAGGCCTTCATGGTTGCATGTCAGGCCCTTTATCAATTTTACAGTCTCCTTAGTGCCTGGTTGTCTATGACCATGCAAGTGCAAGTGTGTGTGTGTGTGTGTGTGTGTGTGTGTGTGTGTGTGTGTGGTGTGTAATGTGGTGTGTGTGTGTGTGGTGTGTAGTGTGGTGTGTGTGTGTGTGGTGTGGTGTGTGTGTGTGTATGTGTGTGTGTGTGTGTATAGTGTGGTGTGTGTGTGTATGGTGTGTGGTGTGTGTGGTGTGATGTGTGTGATGTGTGTGTGTGTGCGTGTGTGTGTGTGTGTGTGTGTGTGTGTGTGTGTGTGTGTGTGTGTGTGTATGTGTTTTGAGACAGGGTCTTACTTTATAGCCCAAGTTGGACTTAAACTACTTAAACTCATACTTTTACATTAGCACCTCATTATCGTTACTAGGATTATAGATGCGTGTTACCTAAATTACTTTGTATCAAAAACACCTACAATTATCTTCATATATGATAGCTAATCTGCATTTGTATTGAATTTAATTAAGATTCAAGATCATTAAAGTTGTGTGGGTACTGAGGTAGAGAGGGATAGGAAAAACATGATAAAAATATATTGTACGAAAATTAATTTAAGGAGAAAAATGACTCAAGAACATATTTACCATGAACAGTAGTTTAGTTTTTTAGATTCTATATCAGAACCATAATATTAATCTGAATATTCATTTGATACAGTGAAATTTCAATTTTTATCTCTCTGTAAGCTTTTATCACATCATTTTTATTGACAGTTCAAAATCTCATTCATAGATTTTAGTGTTAGTCGTTATTTTGTATAGAAATGTGTGGGCCCTTCTGAATTTGATGTCTTCTCAACTGTAGGGTCAACATTTTGCTTGATTTTCTCTTTGATCTTCTTCTAAAACCACTGTTACAAAAATAAACCTAAAATATGCTCCTTAAATCTCTCAAAATTTTTATTTTTAAATATATAATTTTGTATGGTTGAGTTTTGAGGACTACCATTCAACTACTTCACAGTGTTTCCCAGGCACCTATTCTGTTATGCAAATTTATCTTTTCTATTACAAAATTTGTTAAACAAATGATTCCTATTATTTATTTTTTTACTAATTATTGAATTTATAGAGTGTTTATTATTTCAGGGATACAGCTCCATTTCTAATACTAGCAATACTTTACTTTTATTTTTCTATTTCAAACTTATTTCTTCGAAACTTTTAAAGTTTAATTTCTTTGTTATGAGAAATCTTGCAATCAGATTTGATTATCAGCTGATATTATGTATGAAAACAACGCAAAACAAAAGAACCCTAATATTTTAATAGAAGCTACCAGTATTGGAGATTTGCTTCTGGGAAGAAATGTAGGCATTTTTTGTAATGACAATCTGATGTGGAGAAATCTGTATTTTTTTTAGGAGGCATATTTTTTGAAAAATTCTATGTTATATCCAATAATATAGGCTTTGTTCTACAAACCAACTACAGATAGTTTATTAGATCAGAATATTAAGTTTAATTTAAGTCACATATTAAAAGGTAATTTATCAAGTTACACAGAGGGGAGATAGGCCGTCTTCAGATTGAAAGAAGTACACTTGTACCCTAAGTCAATTCTTCGTCTTTTTTATAGCTATGTGAACATATTACTTTTCTGAGTCTACTTGATTTGTCTGTTGTTATATGGATTAAAATCCTCAATTCCTTCTTTAATATTCAATGTTAGGAAGAGCAAAGTATATCTATATGTTGACACAATGACATAAACCTAACATCATGGACATGCACATTTAAAACATTGTATTGTAGGAAAACAGTGACATGCCAATAAAAATGTAAGTATATAAATTGTTCATACTGAGTGACTTGTATTCCCATTGATGCTGATTAATACATAATATAGACGAGATTCCTTTTGTAGGTCTCCAATTTTTCTTATAATCAACATTTGTCCAACAATTCATTCTTGCATGAGGACCATTGGAAAAGTTCTATTCCTAAAAAGTCCTATTATATGTGCTTGTCCGTGATGGTGGGCTTCACTGTGTACTTCCAATGTTCTTTATAAAATGTTAATATTTTGTGAAATTATGACTCTTTAAGCACAGGTTAATACATATTGATTTGTCATTTAATCATCTTGCTTTGTGTTAGGAAGGAGCTAGAGAAGCTTGCAGTTATTGACTTTCTGAAAAAAAAATGAGGTGAAAGTCAGGCGTGAGATAAGCAATGACACAGTACGAACTTATGGTGGTATTCATGGCATAGGAAGAGGGCATATGCTGAGGTGTATGCTGAGCTATGAATAACACTGAATAAAGTTTTTCTCATTCCCAGCGCCCTCACAGACACTATTCCATTCCTAAGCCTCTGTCCAAACATGGCTTCCTTACTTATTTCTGCTTACTGTTGTCTTCCTGCTAGAGGGCTAGGAGTCCCCAACCGTCTGTTTTCTTTCAAAGAATAGGAGTCTATATCACACTCTGCAGGTTGCACAAATTAAAGGTCTCCCTAATCAAGAGGCTTATTAAATTTATTAGAAAGGATACCACATAGCAGAGATAAAATGTGTAGTTAAATGCAGGCAAAGTGGTTCCAGATGCTACTCAATTGGCCACTTGGTCTCCTTGAAAGGTCACTCATAGGTGTCTGCCACAGTTGTCCCTGCTTGCCATCACTCTCTCGGTCAGAGGGCTCAGCCATGAGTTATGTGAAAATCTAATTCATGCTCCATGATCTCCTTGGGATTACCACAATGATTTTGTTGGCTTTGCTGTTTCCTCTTTTTTCCCCTCCATTGCCACTTGCTTCTTCATGTACGCACTGCTGCAACCATTCTTTAGATCAGTCAGTAGTGTGTGAGAACTGGAGAGAAGCCTATTATTTTCTGGACTTTAGAAACAGAGAGAGGCTGTGATCTGTTCCAGTTTACTCAAGCAGCAGCGTTTCAAACAGGCTCGAGGAAGTGAGGTGCTTCAGGCTGAGGCTGCATTTGTCCAAAGTACATAAGGTCGAAGAAAACAATGAATCACTGTTCCATAATCGCCACACTGAATCCAGGGAACTGTTCTCTTTACAAAGATAAACTGACTTGAGAAAGGGCAGGAAGCAATACCACAAAGAGTACTTTGAAGGAAAAAAAAAACAACCTGTTTTTTGGATAAGCCTTTAGAAGAGGAATTTTGCAGGACTGCAAGTTGTCAGAGCAAGAGTGAAAGAGGGGTTTTCTCTTTTCATATAGACATTGGTGACTTCCTTTTCTTTCTTTTTCTTTTCTTTTATTCCTAAAGAAGAGGATCCCTGAGAGCTCTGTCCTGTGTCCAACAGCACCCTGTTTCACATATTGCTGCTTGGGTCGCTCCAGGTAGTGACTGATGGATCAGGTTATATCTACTCTTGACTCCAGGATCTCAAGTGTGACCAAAGTAACCATATAGACTGAATATAGATCTCACACTTCTTAAGATAGTTGATTCACACATGGCTCAGTAATTTTGAACATGAAAAATGATGACATATGTACACCCAACTAAAGTGCATAAAGCACATGTGACAGCACATAGATCTGCAGAATGCTGAATGACTGGCTCACTGGGAGCCTCCTTTCCTTTGCTGTCCATTGCTTGCGCTGTCTTAAAGTCATTGCTATGTTTTATACTATGCTACATACCTGAGAGAAGATAATGAATGCTAAAGTCTTCCTTCTGTCTAAGTAGGTGATAATCACTGATAATACTTTGTCATGAGATAATTTAGGGAAATGGAAGGAAAAAAAGCTTTTTCCATGTGATTTTAATGCATACAAATAATAAATCGCTTCAGATAACAGAGATGAACTATTACCACAAACACATTTGGAAAGTGTTTTGAAGACTATGATTTAAGATGGTAGCCCTGGCATCATCAATTTCTAAGCTCCTGTTGTTATCTAAAACAAAAACATATAAGTCCAAAATGTTTTCATTCATTAAGCCTAAGCCATTTTCTCCATATCCATCTTTCTTGGCGTTTTGATTTAATATCTACATGGATGAGACCACCTCTCTTCCACTCAATGATTCAATTCCAAACTACATAATTAATATTTTTCTGTGGTGTCATTTAGTGCACTTACAACACCAAAATATACATCAGTTTGAAAGTTATAAGTTTAAATATTTCTGGAGTTTTACATAATTTAGCAGGCATAAATCAGGATCCAATACAACTGATAATTAATTCTCGTAAATGGTCAAGCCTCCAGGCATATCTTCTTGTCTCTTTAATACAACTACACACTAATTTGTTCTTAGGTCTCACTATGTGTCTTCTAATCAATTTAAACTACTACTTCCTTCTAGTCTCTAGTTTCTACACAACTTTACATCCACCCATGTTCACGCTACGTTTTTAACATGTGCATGTGTGTGCTCTGTGTGCACGTGAGTTTGTATGTGTGTGTGTGTGTGTGTGTGTATGTGTATATGTGTATGTGTAGGCATGATGTTGACAACAAGTGTCACTCTCCATTGTTATATACTGAGACCTGCTCTCTACCTGATCTCGGAGGTCAGCATTTTGGCTACTGTTGCTCTTGAGAGTCCCTGTTTGACCTCTATCCAGCTCACCAAGCTTTCCAGTTACTTCTGTAGATTGTGGTCAGATCCTAATGCTTATAGCATAAGTAGGTTGTCTATTGATCCAATGCCCCAGCCTGCCTTTCATCAGTCTTAGAGGCCTTGATTCACGATTTAAATCAGTCTATAAGTATATTTGCAATCACTTAACCTTTTTATACTTAATGAAGGAAGGATCCCAGATATTGCTTTTATTATCTCCCTCCTGTGAATTCAGTGAATACGTATGGACATCATTTCATCATATATAACCT
The DNA here is from genome assembly GCF_964271855.1 of Acomys minous. Lineage (NCBI taxonomy): Eukaryota > Metazoa > Chordata > Mammalia > Rodentia > Muridae > Acomys > Acomys minous. The sequence continues at coordinate 135,941,522 of NC_140483.1, forward strand.
GCAGTGAGCCTCAGCACTACAAGAAGCCTCTCACCATTTCTTTTCTGCAGTTCTATATAACCTTATGACTAAAAGTCTAATTGATTTTTTTCTGTACTACTATATACATCTCATCTTTTTCTTCCAATAGTAGACAAGCCCATAGAACCATTCCAAATTTAGCAACCACTGCAGACATAGCAGTGGCTTTCACTAAGTAGATGTGTCTGTCTTTTTCCTCTGCCCATCTGGATGCTTGGTTCCCTTTGTAGTTGTTGCCTTTCTATAGGCTCATCAGTCTTCTCAGAGAAAGCAGCTCAGGGCAGTCTCGTACTCACAGACTTTAATACTTTGGTTTCTTTTCCTGATTATTCTTGTGTTCTTGTGATTTCATATTTTGTTTCTTACTTACATCTATCCCTTTTGCCCTCATGAGTCTACTTACCGCCCATCTTTGTCTTTGGAGAAATAAGTCAGGAGCAATGTTTGTTTTGTTTGGCAGTTTATCTATCCCTTAATGTCTCACATGGAGCTTATGTGATTGCCATGTTGATTTTCTCACTGTTTCTGATGACTGGCACCTTTCTATGGTAAGGGTAAATGAGAAAAACACAAGATAACCTCTGACCTAACAGTTTCTAGAATCTGATCTGGGAATATAGTATTCTAAGATAAACATATCAGAAAGAAAAAAAGAGGATGACAGAATGAAGTCTCCTTGTTTAACTCAGAACGGCTTTTACAGGATGCCCGTGGAACACTCTGGATGCTCAGCCTCAGGAGAATTTGAACAACACTGATTGCATTATACAGGATGTGCTGTATTAGAAGAGGCTGTAAGTGGGATTATTATGCTTGCTGGAGGATTATGTCTGTATTGTTTCTGAATAAAGGCAATATTTGTTGTGTGTGTTTTATGTAAAAAAAAAAGTTTCCAAACCCTTGTGCTGTTAGTGATTAGCTAGATCTTTTTGATTTATTAATTAATGTACAAAATTCCATACTGCCATAACAACAGACTTCAGATTTAGACAAAATACATGTTTGTGACACTTGTCCTTGACAAAGATAGTAAATGACACAGAAATTTTAGACAATTTGCTACAAAAAACTATAAACTAAAACAACTGATGATGTCATATCACAATAAAAATGGCTATCTTTAAAGATTTTACCAGTGAATTTCTCAGAAATATTGTATTCAATTTTGAATTTGAATTAACCAAACACTTGGACCACAGTGACCAAGCAATTAATTTTTATTTAATTATTTTATGGAGAAGCCAATTAAATTTTATAAATGATTAGGATTTTACATGCGATATTTTATTATAGTCTCATAATACATTAGGAGATTTATAGCAGGTCTATTATTAAACCTACTAGCAAATAACATGGTAAAAAATAATACACTGTATAAGAAACTCTGTGTCTTCAGTAGCATCTGTTTCAGTGAGTATAAACTTACACCACCTAGCTCAGATAAACATGAACACTTTCTAAGCATGCCAAATAGAAATCTAGAAAAAAATATATTGAGAGAAAAAGCCCATGGGACTCTCTCCTTTTTGTCTGTAATCGCTTCTATGCTTTCATATCTTTTTCTCATATTATATATTTTCTGCTTTTAAAAATCATTTGCATTCTTTCATCTTTTATTCAGTATCTTTCCATATATCCCCATTTTTCTTGGAACTCACTATGTACACCTGATTGACCTTGAACTCACAGAGATCTTCCTACTTCTGCCTCCCAAGTGCTGGGATTAAAGGTGTGTGCCACTACACAAGGTTTTCTCTACTTTCTTTTGATCATGTTAAGAACTGGGGCATCCCGGGATATCAGGAGGTTATAGTTGCATACTGGGCTAATGTAGACTCCATGACAAGGTTCAAACATTATTTCAATGGTACTTATTGAAATTATGGTAAGAAAACATGATCCTTGTTCTTGCCTATAAGCCAATAAGAGGTGTTTCTGCTGTGGTGTGATGTCAACACACACAGCACTCAAATATATAGTGAGTAATGAAGTAGAAAGTGCTATAGTATCAGTCTTTATTCAAAGGCAGGGCTGGTTAATGGATTGTAATTGTGCAACAGAATTTGTGATTTTCTGAAGGCCAGACACTATTCTGACCCTCAAGAATCCAAAAAAGGAGGTAGAATACAAAACTAGAATACACAAGCTAAAGGTGGCCTGGGAATATAGCTCCATTGGTTGGGACCTTGCTTAGAATGTGTATGACTCTGTGTCCCTCAAACACCGACCTCCTCCTCATAGGAGACAGAGAGAGGAGAAGTAGAAGGAGTAGGAGGAAGAGGAGGGAGCAGGAGAATTAGAAAAAGCAAACAGATAAGTGTGGCAATTGTAGTGACAAAAATGTGCACTGCAGTCTCTTGCCATAGTCCCAGGGCTATAAGAAAAAAGTTCCAGCAGGCTACAGAAGATTGGATGTTTGCACAGACATGCTAATTAGAGAAGAAGGAGAGAAGAGACAGGGATAAATTTTCATAGTATTTTTATTGAGTATTTGGGGATTTTACATCATGAACCTTATGCACACTCTCTTCCCAGTTCTCTCAGGTGTGATTACCCCACATGTGTGAACTCCTCCCTGCAAGAAAAGAAGAAGGAAAAGAAAAATATCAACTCTAAGTAATGTTGATCATATATCCACTGGAGCATGGTCAAGCCCCTTAAGGGAAACTGAGTCCTTCCCCACTCCCAGCCCAGCCAGAAGCCATCAATTGTAGAAATCTACACTTCAGCTTCCTGTCACAGTTTTTAAGACTTCTCTTTGGTGGGTGAGGAGGGGATATTTTTAGAGAAAGCATTAAATAAGCAGAAGACAAAGCTTTGTTCTCAGAATATTGGACGTGCTATATTTTAAAAGGAAACATGATCTATCAGGGATTCCGCCTTGGGAAGATCACCCTTAATGGCAAGGAGACAAAGTCACTACATAGATAAGCACAAGACTCAGTATCTGAATGATGATGAAAACATGAAAAAGAGACTTGTAATCCTAACCCTAATAAATGAATTCCTCACAGAGCAAAGACATGTTACATCAAGGATCTGGTTGTTCAGTCTGTGTTATGCTTCCCCCAACACACAATGACTATTAATTTTATTACTCCTAACAAATATTATAAAGTGACTTGAACAATGTACTAAAGCATTTCCATGTACAAGAAAGCATTAGTTCACAAATTCCTTTGTGGGAGGCAGAATAATTATTCAGTGCTAATTATTTCAACACAATTTTTATAATAGAGGACTTGGCTGCTACGGCAAATACAATATTCCAGAATATTAAAGACCATTTAAAGAGGATGTATTTCTAAAGTTTAGTTTCAGTTGTTCATCATAAATTTCTAAAGAATTGTGTGTTTATATGTATATAATATATGTGTAATAAGTTTCTAAGAATTGTGTCTATATGTGTATATAACACATATTTTACTGTTTTTGTTTTTGCAGTGCAGTTTTTTATTGTGTGTGTGTGTGAGAGAGAGAGAGAGCGAGAGAGAGAGAGAGAGAGAGAGGGGGGGGGACAGAGAGAGAGAGGGACAGAGAGGGACAGAGAGAGAAAGAGAGAGAGACAAAAAGAGAAGAAGAAGAAGAAGAAGAAGAAGAAGAAGAAGAAGAAGAAGAAGAAGAAGAAGAAGAAGAAGAAGAAGAAGAAAGGGTCTTAAAATACAGCCTTTGCTGTCCTGGAATTCACTGTGTGTACTAAGCTGGTTTTGAACTTGCAGTGACCCTCCTGCCCCTGTGACTTGAGTTTTGAAATTATAAGACTGTGCCAGGGTCCCAGTAATGCTGTTATTTTTAGTGTTACACAGAAACTTCACTTCCTAAATAATCAATGCTCATTTCTTTGGAGAATTCTTTTTCAACTGAAGCAGAAAGCAGATTGCTCATTGTTTTTATTAGTTAACATATTGTAAACCTTCAACTATTCTTAGAAGAATTATGTCAATGTTTCTTTATATAAGTGACAAAAAACCCCCACATTTCAGTGTTTTAGGTCAAAAGCTTTCTTGATGAAAACTGCCAAAATATAGAGCTGTATAGTAAAAAAACAAAGCTGTCATTGAGCCTTTTCAAACTAATGGGTAAATAATCTGTTGTCAAAATTAGTTATTGTGTAGTCATGTATATTTAGGTGATAGGCTGAAGTGACTTTGAGGTTGCTATGGTTTGGTGGGTAATTAATGTACCTAGAAATAAGCATACTGCAAAATGACGCAGACCTCCTAGCAAGTAGTATACTTTAATCTTTGTTATTTTGTGTGTATTAGTTTGTTTTTCTGAAACTTGACCTTGTTGATGAGCTACATACTTTTCTGGAATGATGTGAGAAAAAAAATCAACTCTGTCTGCAGAAATGAATTTAAAATCAGAAATGCACTAATTAAGATATGTAAGTTCAAGATGGCAGTTTTTTTGCAGAGCATGACAATTAATGCAGAGATATTCAATCAGTCCACAAGTAGAGAATAAGAGAAGTGGGGTCAGAACTACATGAGGCATCATTATCACAGATCTCCTAATACTTGTGGATCACAGCAGATTAGGGCACACAAAGAGTGTTAGAGTCCAGGATTACTTCAAGGAAATAGTATTTTATGGACACAGAAGATCAGTTTCACATACAAACTCACAGGGCCATGACACTACACACAAGACCTGTGCAAAATCAAGCCAGACAGAATTTCATCATGGAAGGAGAAATGGAGGTGTAATATCCAACTCCCAACTGAAGTGATATTGAAATTGATGGATCCTTAAAGAGGGAAATGCAGTGTGACCTCAGTAGTTTGACAACTCCCGCGAAGGCCATGTTCTCATAAGGAGTTGGGAAACACAAACTGGACTTGGTGTCAAAAGAAAATAAGAGAAATCACAGATTGGGTGGAGTTGGAGAATGGGAGTTGTTTTTGAGAAGGAATGTTCTCAGCATTTCTTTATTGCGTATAGTTCATGGTCTAGGGTTGAGTCCTGTTGGGTTTATTCCCATTAGGATGTCTGTTGCTGATGTGTTTGTTGAGATCATGATGTGACAGTCATGTTGATGAGAACATGTGGGTCAGCCTCTGAGATTTCTAGAAGAGACACTCTCATAGAAAACTCCCTGGCTCTTAAAGTGTTAAAGTCTTTCTAGTCACAACTCCTGAGCCTTAGGTGTCTAAGTGCAGGAGTTATTTTGTAGATGTAGCCTTTGGGATCTGGTTCCACACCTCTGCACATTTTCAGTTTCCTGACCTATACCAGGCTGCTCATTGAATAAGATGAAAACAGTAAAAAAGAAAAGAAAGAAAGGTAAAATAAGAAATACAGAGAAAAGACATCAAATGTGTTTAGCAATGAGTGGTGGTGAGCCATTTAAAAGAATAGAAAATATATTAGGAATATTACAGCTACTGACAAGATAATTTATGTTATAGAATTTTAATAGAATATATCATACAAATTTAAGAAAGTTTAAATTAGGACAATATTGTGTATTTTATATAAATTCTTTTTATATTAAATTTACATGATTTTTCTGGACTTTTTGTATGTTTAAGCCCTACTTTCTAAAGCCCATCATAATATTGCATTAATTTTTTTACATTAGACTTTTTACCTCCTCAAAAATTGAGCTAAATATTTCCTAGGTTAGGGAAATGGCTTCTTATTAGTAATACTTTAAACAATTAAAAACTGTGTGCCTGCTGTGTAGAATGTGGTATTAGTTTTAACTACATCATACTAGAAAAATTTTTTCCCTCTTGTATCCAGTAGAGAAAAATTCTGCTCCAAAACTAATGCTTCTCTACAGTTCAAATATTATATTCTCCTTTTTCACAGTCACATGGTTTGTCTCCCGACTGGCATTGCATTTCCAGTTTATGAGCACCAATGACCCCTGAGGATCCTGCAGCTATCAACTTTCCACATTCTTACCTTTCAACCATTATCATCTTTCCAAACAAACTGCCCACTTATTCCCTAGAAAATAACATATTTAACCCCTGCTTATTAATTTATAAAGGAATACTGAATTATTTGCTTGTAAATTTTTAATAAAGATTAATACAAATTGGAAGAGTGTTGTTTCATATCCACTCCCCAGTGTTTCAATAAAATGACACAGCACGAGGACTTTGATCTTATCTGTTGTTTTCCTCTGAGTGTCTGGCTTCTACTTCTGTTCAGATACAATGAATGGCACTCGTTAAACATTTGATAAGAGAAAAATCAGAAAATAGAACAGAACCTGGCTATCCAACTACAGATGGTTTAAAGAAAAGAGAATTTCATAAAAGGAAATGTGTCTTTATTTCCAAAGAACTTTCCAAATTACTCGAAAACAGGAAACTAAGTGTACCTGTTTGTGGGATGCTGAGCTCATTTGTCCCTGATTTGTCTTATATTAACTCTTTCCAGATCCATTGAACATCTTCCATATGGCATGCAGTGACACTGCGAGACGAATATGCTAGCAGCAGTCATAGGCAGCTCAAAATCTGACAAAGGCGTAGATTTCACTGAAAGCCAATGTACAAACTTGGGAAAATACAAATTCCAAGTGTTCTCAGGGCCATCAAAACTAATCATTTATTGCAGTTGTGAAGTATCAGTAGAATTTCATTAATATAACTATTAAAGAAAGTTGTCTTTCTGCAAAGAAAATATCACAGATAGACAAAGGTTTGATCCACTTATGATACTGTGTATCCCAGTAAGACAATTTAAAGAGATACATCATAACATGTTTGGACACTGGTAGAGCTTGTCTACTACATGGACCAGTGGAAATAAGAACTAAGATATTAACTTATTATTCAAATAAAAGGCAGAAAATTCTAAAGAAAAGAATCTGTGGCTGTGCTAAATTTTCAACCAAATATTTAAAAAAAGAGGCTATTATAGAGGGAAATCAGAGGATGCTTCTTTACACTATGCAATTCGTTAATTAGGAGAATCTTGTTTTAAAAGAAATTATGGCTGAGTCTGCAATTGTTTGCTAATAGTCAATGACTCCAAAACTTTTAGAATATTCTGAGACTTTTTAAAGAAATATTTTCATCAATTTCTTTTTGGATGTTTTGTTCTGATAACAAAACATCTTTGCAATATGGGATGTTTGGGAAATACAATAAAGAACATAAAATAAAAATACCCACACTACCTTGAGTATAGTAAGTGGATTAATTTACCTCCTGTCATTCTGCCCCCTGCCCCAGGTCACATCTCCATGATTACCTACATCATTTAACCTCCACAGGCCTCAAGACTGACATTTCATTCCACTTCCAGTCTAGATGCAAACGCAACATTTTCACACTATCTTCAAAGTTCCGACCCCAAGGGGACAGGTGCACAATGAGAAATTGTAGGAATCTGAAGAGAACTTAGGCATAAAGACCTGTCTAATCACTGAGTATCAATGGCTGATGGCCTTTCAGGCTGGCATCCTTGTAGCCCTGTGCCACATAAGACTTTTCAAGTTGACAGTTGATGTCATTCTAAGTCTTCCTCCTATCTGTCATTCTTGGTGTCTAAATCCTAAATTTAAGCCATTGCCTTTGTAAAATATTTTAAGTACGCACACACACACACACACACACACACACACACACACACACACACACACACATGTTCTATATATCAGAGAGTCATAAAGTTAAATTTTTTGGATAAATCTTTATGCTTAAAATAAAAATCCACATTCTATCTTTTTACCTTTAAACAAACACTGCTAATATCCATATGGTTGTTTTGACAAGAACATATAAAATCTATGAAGCTATTCGCTAACTTTTTGGGATAGTGCTTTCAGAGTACTAAATAGCACTGTAGTGAAATCCTTGCATATGAGCTGTGTAGGACAGTTTTTAACTATTTGTTCACGATACTTAATTATTTGTTAAAAAATAGGTCATTATCTAGCTTATGCAACTCACCATATATGCATGCATGTATGGACACATATATAGTCTAACATGTATACAGAAATGGATGTAAGATATTACTTGTAAAGACAAATCTTACTTGTATAGTTCATATAGATCCCATTTCCACTCCATCCTATGTAAACTTGACTTGTGTGTCACTCAGGCTAGCTTTGATTGAGGGCAGTTGTCTACAATGCTGCATTCAAAAAAATTCCCATGCTTTCACCATTTCTTGTCAGGTCCTTGTGGGTGATAGTCTGCACTACACCTTGGTCTATTTATGCTTGCTGACATCTAACAGGCATCTAACCAATATCTATTGTCTAGAAGTTTCTTATACATCTAATAAACACAATATCTGTCCCACTTCATATTTGTATAACATCTGTCATTAAAATATGAGTGTGAATTATTATGTAAATATGAATTATTACAAATTTCATTTAAATTATTAGCAGTTATAGATTTCATTTAAAATAAAAATCTGCTGATTTCTTAATATTCAGTCAGCCAAGAAACAATTTTTTTCTCCTTCCATCTATGGGACTGATATCTCAAAGAGATTAGCTGTTATGTAGGAGGACTTCTTTAAAAGGTAAATATGTTTCTCTTTCAAATCCAAAAGGATCAGTGTGTGTGGGAGCAGCAATGTGCACTGACTTTGAAGATGACTGTAAGTGCCAACAAAGTGAGACTCTCAGCAGGTTTACTTCTGCTCTTCTAAGCAGGCGCAAGCCACTTCAGGTTTCTGCTCTCATTTTTTCCTGCCCTTTTTGTAACTTTTCTTGTGTTTGTCCACCTGTCACAGTTCTTCTTGTCTTTCCTACACATTCCAAGATTTCTCTGCTTGGCTCCAAAGACAGATCTTACAGTGAACTGGGTTGATATGGGAGTAGCCATCAACAGCTGGAGACAATTTCATTGTTCTTCTCTATGTCTCTCTAAAAGGAATATGATAAAATCTTTGAATCTAAAATGGCACGATGTAGTTTGTTTCCTTGCTGCCTGGAGATTCTATTCAAGGCACGATCACCTATTCTTTAAGCATTAGGTCTACGTGCTGAAATTTATCCTTTTCAAGGGTATCCTTCCATCATTTTATTTTAATTTATATTGAACTCATAATTAGTTTTGTTAATTTTACTTGTCGTTCACTGTGAATTTGTTTAGATGTGAAATATTAGCATTAAAACTTTTGTAAATCATTCAAATTGATAAAATGATAAAATATGATTCAATTTGATAAAATGATAAAATATGATTTGATAAAAACTCATACTCTATGGAAATGATTCTTGTGTGGAGTTCCTCATGATAATGTAATAGTCGGGATCATGATATGGAAATTTTTTAATAATCTAATAAAAAGAAGTTAGTTAAGAACACATAACACACGATATTCAATCATATAAAATGAAATGAGAAAAGACATAAGTATGCAGCCAAATATAAACATTACAAGTCACCATTTGATAAAAAAATGAAACCATACAAAAAAGAAGCAAGTGTATAGTTAAAACAAGAATAGAAGTGGAAAGATAACTTAGCACTTAAAAACACTTACTGCTTTTGCAGAGAGAGGACGTGAGTTTAGTCTAAGCACACACATGGTGGCTCACAATTATCTGCAGCCCCAGTTCTAACGTTTCCAACAACCTCCTCTCATTTCTGTGGGATCATTTACACACATGGCATACATTTACAAAGAGACAAGGTTTGCTATAACCTCTAAAATGGAACTCATCACCAAATGAAGCTTTCAGTACCAGTAATCAATTACATCTAATTTGCCATATTTTCCAATGTATAAAACGACTTATTAACTGCCCTCCCCCCAAAAAAAATCCATGTCAGAGGGTCCTCTTATACACAGGTTACTTATTTCCAGCTTGCTTCCCCTTGCTTCATATGTCCGGCAATATAGTAGGGGGTGCCACGGCCGAGTGCCTGCTCTGTGCTGGGAGTTTGAAGGAGGTAGGATCAAGCTTTACACACCTTCCTGAACCTTGAGGAGTGTAGATTGGCACCAGAACCTGCCCATAGGAGGGCTGAGTGTGGAGTGTGCCTTAAAGGAGCAGTGTAGGTTGGCATTGGCTGTGTTACAGCATTTAATAAAGTGCCTGACTGTCTGTGCACTGCCTGCAAATAGACACATGCCAGAGTCTTATACAAGTATATTCCAAACTCTGTATTTTAACCTGAAAAGTTGGAGGTTGTCCTTTATCCCCAGTTATCATTTTTAAAAATATATTTTATTAATTTATTCATATTATATATAAATTGTTATCCCATCCCTTGTATCCTCCCCTTCCTCCCTCCCTCCCATTTTCCCCTTACTCCCCTCCCCTATGACTGTGACTGAGGGGGACCTCCTCTCCCTGTGTATGCTCCTAGGGTATCAAGTCTCTTCTTGGTAGCCTGATATCCTTCCTCTGAGTGCCACCAGACTCCCCATCCAGAAGACATGGCCAAATATGGGGCACCAGTTGTTGTGTGAAAGTCAGAAGCTATTCTCCACTCAACTGTGGAGAATGTCCTGTCCATTGGCTAGATCTGTTTAGGGGTTCAAAATTTGCTGTAGTCTTACTATCCCCAGTTATCTTATACTTTGGAAAATATGGTAGTTTTTGGCCGAAGGGGGTCCCATAGGAATTTCAAAGCAATCCTGGCTGTTGCCAGGAATATAGGTTACTCTAAACAAACTGACACAAGTTAGTCATTGTTAAAGAAGAGACCTACACAATTCATTAAACATGTAGGTTTTGAGCTGATACCTAGGAAGCTATTCCACATACTACTAAAAGAAAAGAGTAAACACCAAGCCACCCACAAACACTTTATCTACAATGATGCACTACATGAAAGATCTGCTAACGCAATGGTGGCACAAAGCTTGTGGCAGGAACCAACCAATAACTGATCTGACTTGGGGCCTGCTCCATACTGATCCTGGTTGAGTGACCATGAACCTGAGATTAGGTATCCCAGATAACTGGGGTGACTCCTAATGACATTCTGCTGTAGTTATAGTTCAGTGCCTTGCTCAGCTATCATCACAGAAGCTTCTTCCTGCAATGGATGGGACAAATACAGAGACCCCCGCCCAACCCAGAAAACATGCAGAGAGTGAGACTCAGAACACTCAGCCCTAAATGGGTTCTCTATATCAAATCTCTCCCCTCAGGGTTTAGGGCACGACATGGAAGAGGAGAGTGAAAGAATCCAGAAGGTACATAGAACACCAGGGAAGCAAGACATTCTAAATACAATAGGGAAAATGCACATATGAATTTACAGAAACTGAGGCAGCATGAATAAGGTGTACATAGGTTTGCACCAGATAGGGTCCTGTAGCTGAAAAGAGAAGTGGACACATGCCCCACCCCTAAACCTGAAGATATCTCCAATTTATAACCACTTGCAAATGAAAATTTAGTTTTCTTCAAGTTAGTCTCACTGGGGAAACAAACTATTATCAAGTGTAGGCCGCACATCCAGCAGTATACGGTCAAGAGAAAATGAACTCAGTGGTATCTTTGGAGGTTCCTTGTGTCATAATGTTGCATAAAAGTTTGGTTTAAACTTAACATAAATTTATTTTTATTTCTCTCTTTTTTATCCTGTGTGTGTGTGTGTGTGTGTGTGTGTGTGTGTGTGTGTGTGTGTGTGTGTAATATCTTCTGAGTTTGTGCTTTTATGAGATTCCTGAATGTGGGGAGGAACGGGTCACTATACCTGTTTTTTGTGCTTTTTCCTGAGCTCTTTTCTTTCTAATTGTTAGTTTTGACCTATTTTAATCTGTTTCTTTTGGGTTATTATTATTATTATTGTTATTATTATTAATCATCATCAGATGCCTGATTGTTTTCTTTCCTTTTAAAAAAAGATTTATTTATTACATGTACAGTGTTCTGCTTGCATGTACACCTGCACATCAGAAGAGGGCATCAGATCTTATTATAGATGGTTGTGAGCCAACATGTCATTGATAGGAACTGAACTCACAACCTCTGGAAGAATAGCCAGTGCTCTTACCCGCTGAGCCATCTCTCCAGCTCCCCCCACCCCACCCCACCCCCCAATTATTTTCTTATGAGAGAAAGAAGGGATATGAATCCAGATAGGATTGGAGGTAGGAATGAAATAGGAGGTGTATATAGAGAGGAAATACTGTAATCAGGATATATTATGTGAGAGAAAAAAATCTATTTTCAATAGAATAAAAAAGCAGATCACCAGTAACAATACCTCCAACACGTTTGCCTTCTGGACTTTCTGTTATATGGATTATAATGTTGTGTTGAGAATTCATGTCTGATCTCAATATTGAGTTAGAAGGAAACATGCATTAGGCTTACCTACATTTTATGTGCAGTCAAATAGCAGCAAACACCTCACTTGGGTAGTAGTTAGATGTTGAAGAACAACAGAGTCATTAGTGACCCTTGAGATGTCTTGTAATTGATCCTGTCTGTTGCATGTTAGGCATTTTGCTAGATACTGGAGAAAAGTGGGAGGGTCACAATTTATTGGATCATTTCATGATCTAATGCAAAATCATTACACCTCTAAACCCAGTGTCTGTTCATGGAGCTATACAAAGACAGTCAAATGCTGAAGTTATGTAATAACATTGTATAGCCCTCTACTGCAGCCAAGTCCTCAGATATGGACTTTAATAACCATTGTTCACCCTATTAAAAGCACTTGGTTGCAATTGAATAGTATTATTGTATATTTAGTGAGATTATTATTTTCAGGCTTTCTAATCATTTCTCCTAAACATGGGGCAGATAATTTGCTTCTCAATTTATACTAGTGTAACTTAATAAAAATTTTCTATCCTGCTTCAGTTAACATTTATTGTTATATACAATAGCTGTTAGAGAAAAGTAATTAGTTGCATCTTTGTTAATTTTAATTTTACTGAGAATAAGATTTGAAGAAGTATATATAATTTCTAATTGCATGAACACATCAGGAGTTCTGGAACGAACCAATTTCATATTTTGCAGATATGTATTTCTCATTAAGCATTAATATCTCTACTTAAGCTTTTGGTGTAATTTGTCTACCATCAGAGACAAATGAGGAGACAGTATTTTGATGGTTTGTGTGCTTGTATTTATTTGTTGTTCACTTTGTTTTTGAAAACGCAGACAGTATTCCTTATTATTAATTGATGGACATTTTGGTCCAACATAAATCATTGATTCACCCATTATGAAGTACTTGTGTTCACTAGATAATGCTCTTAAATCAAATAAATATTGAATACTGCCATAGCATAGATGCGTGTCATTAAATGCCCTTCTACTTGAATGCGTGCAATGGACTTCTGAATCAGGCTGAAAAAGAGTAGATCAAAGTGTAACATTTAAAATGCCAACAAAGGTCATTATTTATGGTGCATTTTAATTCAGTATTCCCGGAATAAGTATCTTTTCTTTCTTCATCCCTCCCACACTCTCTTTTATCACTACTGTGACATCAAACAGTCAATTTAATTGAAATACAAATAAGAATTCCAGTGACAATTTGAATTTCAAAACTTTACCCTAAAATGTATATTAAGAGTTCTGTTTTAACTTAATGCACAGAGTCAATTCTATGTGATTGTTTAACAGGCAAAAGGTCCCCACTAAGATAAATAAGCCATTGTTTCCAAGACTTCTTCAAAACTTGAAAGAAATATAGCTATTGTGAAGAGAAACAAAAAAGCTAGGTTAGAATTACAGACCTTGTGAGCCACAAAGATAAGCTTTGTAGTACTGGTATTAAAACATAAGATGTTTTCTGAAGAAGTTATAAAAATGACAAGACATTGTGGAAATATTTTCCAACCATATAACTGGTAAGTAGGAATACTTGATATATGATATTTTTCATCTGTGTCCTAGATAGGAGAATCCATTTATTTTATGGTTACCAGTATAAAGCAGCAATTCACCTGTGAATACTTTAAAATGAACACAAGAAATTCATTTTTTACAGGAGTGTTATTGCCAAATAAGTAATTTTAAATGGAAATTGAATAAGTATTACATTTTATTTATCTATTAAACATATGAAGTCAGAAGAAAAATTTTATTTTTTCTACAGAAGAGCATCACTGGAAGCTGAAATGGACAGTTTTACTGATTTTGTTTTCTGCATTATAGAAAGGTGATAATTTAAAGGAAAATCTATATCTTAGGTTAAAATTCCTTTTCAAGGTAGCATCACTAAGATATGAAAGTATATAGATCATTTCAGATTTAACTGCCAATGGATAAATCCATTCTGACTTGGTAGTAACAATTTTATATCTATCTATCTATCTATCTATTTATCTATCTATCTATCTATCTACCTATCATCTATGTGTACATGTATAAATACAGATGTGTATGGTGGAGGTCACTAAAGAGGCCAAGAGTGGACACTGGATTCCCTGAAGCTGAATTTACAAGTATTTGTGAACCTCCCAGTATGGATATTGTTGTTTGTGCTCTAATAGTCGGGAGAGAACATTGAGTCTTCTTAGTCACAGAGCCATCTCTTTTTAAAAATCTACATATTTTAGCAAATTAGTTTTAAAAATATTTTTACATATATATTTATATTATTATACATATATACAATAGATTACCTGTAGCAAGAAGAACCATGACACAATCAAGAATTATGTAAATGTTACATTCTTAGTGTTTTGGCTATTTGTATTTGACAGCCTTGAGAAGACATCTTTCCTATCTTGATGCTTCTAAATTTTTGAATGTAAATCAATCTTCATCGTATCTTGCCATTATCAACTTAAAACACCTATCTAACATTTTAACCCCTAAGTAAGAAGGCTGAAGAAGATGCTCCAACATCTTAGAGAGTATTGGGTGACTATTCAGGTAGAAAACTGTTTCTGTTATCTTCTCATTTGGAAAGCTATTAACCTGCACTCCAGGCGTACTCAAGTAATCAAGTTTATTCCTTTGCAAGTCTCTGATGGAGTAGAAGACCAGGTAGCTTAGTTTTACAAATTAATTTTTACATGACTATGTTTGTGGAAGGAGATATACTTTAGTGGTTGAGAGTTTGCCTATGGTTTATGAAGCCTTTGATATGTTTTGTGCTGTTTACCATCTTCATATTGCCTCTGGGTCAAATCTTGGCCAACGATAACACTTGAGCAATTGTGTCTTCATCATATTGCACAAAAAATGCATGCACAGATGCATATACATCCACTGTGCTCCCATGTCTCAGTCTTCAAACATATTAAAATGATTTCCAATATTATTTCCTCAAAATAGTAAATGTACTGGAATTCTGAGGTAAATTGAAACTATTCATCAGTTGTCATCAGTAATACTGTCTTTTCATTCATCAGAAGCTGACAATCTTTCAAAAATTTGACAAGTGTTTGAAGTTATTTGTGTAACTGCAAGTCATAACTACTTCTCCAGATTTTGTCCTGGCATACTTTACTATGCTACTTTCACAGATAAAAAAAGGAACAAACACTTTCTTCCTCAGCAGCTACAGGCCTGGAGAAGGATCTGATGCAAGCTCACTATAAATCGTACACTTGAGTTTCAGTGAAGTGAGGAGTCCGAGGTTAATGTGTGGTGTACAAAAATAATGCTTTCCCCCTTGTATTTCTAATTGAAGAAATATAAATTTTTTCTTTCTTGTATCTTCTTAAATTTTCTTGATGTTTTTATTTCTTTAATTTTGTTGATTTCTACTTTGGAAACTGGAAAAAAACTAGTTTAAATGAAATATGAAAAATGTCTTGCAGTTTTTCTCGTACATTCTAGCTTGTAAGGCTGCAAGACGGAGGTTTCTTTTGCCATATTGACATCGTATATGTCCCTCGTTATACTCCTTCAGAACAAACAGTTTTCCTCTCAACCGTATTTTATGAATTTGTCATTCAAAAAATCTTAAAGAAACCAAAATTGAATTAAGAATCTGTCATATTTTTGATAACATTAAGAGCCATTTGTTTTCTATTTCAGATGAAGACATTCCTTTAGGGTTAATTTAGCCTTTGCAAGGGCATAACTAATCAGAAAGACAATTCCAAATTAGGGATTGCATTTGCACTCTGGTGACCTTTACTTGACATTAGTCTGTCTTGTTTTCTTTACTTTGTACATCAGCCCTTTTACTAGCTGTATGACTGAAAGTTAAAAAGTAATGACAACATCCAGCTTACAGTTTCTTCAGTTGTAAAACTAGGACACATTTTGATATGATGCATATAAGACTATAATTTATTACAAATTTCTCATGTGCAAATGCACACATACAATGTGCACGTGCATGTATGTAATTTGTGCAGTATTTTGCTCATAGCTTTAATTTTTTTTCTGATGAGATTCCCCATAGTCATGTTTTGTCATGCCATAAAATTAAAAAAGTTAAAGAGTCATTAATACATTTCAAATATGTCCAAGTAAATGCTTACTTTTATTTTGCTTGAGGAAGGGGTTTGGTTTCTAACGGTGAACATAAGTCTTTAATTATAAAAGATTCTTCTGAAGAATTTGAACTCAAGGAAGAGTGGTCAGTTGAAAAAATACAGATGTGAAGGAAGGTCTTCACGTTGCATATGCTGGCCTTTTTCTTGCTTCCTTTTCTGCTTTGCAAGAGTTAAAATGGCAAGATTTAAAAAAGAATCAAAATTTTCATTGAAATGTGAAATAATAAAAGCTCTTTTCAGACATACCCTCATTTAAAATTTAGCTACATTCTCATTTACCGGAGAAGGCATAGAAAGTAGCCTACAGGAGTTTGCTGTAAAGCAGAAGCCAGACATTCTTTGCAGATTTAAGTCCTTAATTAGGCATAAACTAATCATGCTGTTAGCTGCAGAGAAGAGATGACACATAATTGTTAGTGCTAATTTCTAAATTGTTAGAAAGCCATCCTTCAGCACGTGCTTCATCTAGCTAGAGAGATCTGCAGGGTGGCATCACCCTCTACGTATTACAGAAAGAGTACTTAACAATATACTTAATTCTGTGTACTGTGTCTCACAACAAATTTGATTTCCTAGAATATAATTCCCTTTTACTAAAGGAAGATTGATGTGGCTCCTCAGTAATAAGAATGTGAAATTAAGTCAACATGTGTAAATCTATTTTTCATATTAAATAACCAGCTCTCAATTATCCTCTCATAAGTGCAGAAGGCAGAAGAACACAAAAAAAAAGTCTATTAAAAATGTCAGCTTCCTAAACTGCTCTTGAACTTATGTTTCCTTCGAAATTGAAGCTGGATTAATAATTAAAGCCATTATTAACTCATAATCATCGCACGCTGTGACTTTCGAAGAGGTTATGAAATCAAACATGTGATGTAGATGTGTTTCCTCCTTAGAAAGGGAAATTCAGGATATCTGAGTGTTGTGGTCATTATAACAAGTACTCCACTTATATTTTCCTAAATAAGTCATAGAAAACCCAACTTTTAATTTGTTAAGAATGAGAAATTAGGAAAATAAAATGTAGATGTGTCTAATATCGAGCATATCATTGTTTGATTAGTTAATAAAGTATGATACTTTTTTTATAAAAACGCAGTTAAAAATTGTTTCTAAAAATTTCCCTCATTTCATCTCCAAAAGACAAGGTGGGAACAGACATACTTACTGGATCAGTTTGTTTGTTTGTTTGGGTTGGGTTTTGTCTATTTGTTTCTTCTTCTTCTTCTTCTTCTTCTTCTTCTTCTTCTTCTTCTTCTTCTTCTTCTTCTTCTTCTTCTTCTTCTTCTTGGTACAGGGTATACTACGAAGTTCAGACTTTCTTAGAACTTGCTATGTAGTCTGTTTGGCCTCAAACACACAGAAATCTGCCTCCTTCTGCTCTCCACACTGCTGGAACTATGGGCAGCAACACACAGTGAGACAGAAGCAAAGCGGGTAGAGTATTCAGTCTGTCCTGCCAGGGCTGGTAGACTCTGATGGGAGTAGCTTTGCTACATACATTCACATTGTCTCTCTTAAACTGTTTGCATTGATATCTATCACTTTCAATTGCAAGTCCACCATCGTAGCGTCTCCATCATCTTGAGGTTTCCACTGCAGCTTAGGCTTTTTTCTTTGCTTCACACACAGCTTTTTTCCTCTGAGGAGTGGCTGAGCACTCACACTGTCCTTTTAAATCTAGGCTGAATCCTGCATGGCCACTATTTATCATATCCTCGATACTTGTGAAATCAACATCACTTCGACTATGCCACACATAGCTGTCAACTCAAAGAATATGCTGACTACTGAGACCACAGCTAAAGAAGCCTCTGAATGTTTGAAACAGTTGAACCTGGAAAATAATTTTCCTAAATATCCATGATAAAGTGGCAAGTTACACTTCTCAAGAGAAAATCTTAAATTAGTTTACAAGTTTGTAACTCAGAAACTTCAATGAGTGGCTGCTGCTTAATTCCTAAGGTATCAAAGTTGTGCCGTTACTTCTAATAATGCTATAACCATATTCACAAACGTGAAAAATTTATTACTGTTTACTGGACAGGTTGTACATGTTTCCAAGTTGTGTTATTTTGCTCTTTTTACCCACTTTTCTTTGTAAATTGTGCCAAAAGCACAAACCTCAGCTCTGTGCTTTTGTGAAGTTTCCTCTAGGAAAACAATTATTATTTCCTGTGAACATGATCCATGAGTTCCAAGACAGTAAGGACTTGCTCGAGTACAGCCTGGTCACTCATTAATAATATCTTGTTCTATTTCAAAACTTCAGGTCTGTGTTGATTACTTTCCTACGAACACCCTGGCTTAGATACCTTCAAACACAGTCAATTCTTAAGCATCCTAGAAGATCTATAGCTTTCATCTCTACAATTTAATCAAGTTCTTTCAAATCAGGTTCAAAGGCTTATGAACTATACAGTCAAATACCAATGCCACATTTAATATGTTGTGACCAAATATATGACATAAACCACTTAAATGATAAAATAATTATCTTGGTTCAGTTTTAGACTGTTCAGGCTAGAACTGCTTGGTGCCATATGCTTCGGTAGGACATCATAACAGTATTACTGTGTGATAGAGAAAACATGAATAATAGGAGAAAGCGAAGAGAAAATTTAGGATCTTTGATATCAGTGTTGAAGTCATAGACCAATGAATGACTTCCTCCAGCTAAGCTCAACTTCTCAAAGTTTTCATAACCCCCAAAATAGTGCACTCACCTGGTGGCACACATTCAAAATATGAGTTTGTAGAAGGCATTTCATACTTAAACAAAAATGCTGCATAAGGGATATGTGTAACTTTCATCTTATGAGAATAAGTTCACATAGGCTTAGTATCTTAGAATGCATTTTTCCTTCTTCTGCTTTCTTCTCTCCTTCTGATGCCAAGTAGGTCTTACAAATAAAAAGACAAACGCAAATAAAATCAACCAGTACAGTGGGACTTAGCATTGGATATTGGGATAAGAATTAAAAGAAACATCCTTGTTGTATGGTGGAACATCTTTCAGATATATGTTCAAGAGTGATATAGCTGGGTCTTGAGGTAGCACTATTCCCAGTTTTCTGAGAAAGACCCAGATTGATTTCCAAAGTGGTTGCATAAGTTTGCTCTCCTACCAGCAATGGAGGAATGTTCTCCTTTCTCCACATCCTCACCAGTATGGCTTGTCATTCGAGTTTTTGATCTTAGCCATTCTGATAGGTGTAAGATGTTATTTCAGAGTCCTTTTGACTTGCTTTTCCCTGATGGGTAAGGATGTTGAGCATTTCTTTAAGTGTTTCTCGTCCATTTGATATTCCTCTGGTGAGTCTTCTCTGTTTAGGACATTTGCTCAACTATGTTCATAGCAGATATATTTTTTAAAAGATTTGTTTATTTGTTATTATGTAAACAATGCTCTGTCTGAATGTACACCTGCAGGCCAGAAGAGGGCACCAGATGACACCATAGATGGTTATGAGCCACCGTGTGGTTCTGGGAATTGAACTCAGAACCTTTGGAAGAGCAGCCAGCACTTTTAACCTCTGAGCCATTTTTCCAGCCGTGCAGATTTATTAAGAGACAGAATCTGGAAACAACCTAGATGTCTCTCAACCAAAGAATGGATAAAGAAACTGTGGTATATTTACACAATGGAATACTATTCAACTATTGAAATCAAGGACATTTTGAGTTTTGCAGGCAAATGGATGAAATGAGAAAAGACCATATTGAACTAGGTAACCCTATCCCAGAAAGACACACGTGGAATATACTGACTTATGAGTGGATATTAGCCCAACATAAATGCTCTCTAAGAGACTCCGCCCAGCAAGGGATCAGAAAGATACTGGGACTTGAAGGCGGACTCTGAACAGAGAGCTGAGAATTTTATGGAAAAGTGGGGGTGGTGTGGAGGACCCAGAGCAGTCAGGACCTCCACAGAGAGACCATCAAGGCCAGTGTATCAGGACACAGTTGGGCCTGCACGAACTGATGAAGCCATCAAGGACAATGCAAGCAGAGAACCTAGACCCTTATTCAGATATAGCAGATGGACAGCTAATTCTTCACGTGGTGAAGATTGGGGAGCAGGCGAGCTACCAGTGAACCTCTGACATGCACTCTGGTGCTCCCGCCCCCCATTTGATCACTGCCCCTTGGCAGGAAGCCTTTGTGGGCACACAGAGGAAGGGCATGCAGGCAATTCTGATGAGACCTGACTGGCTGTGGCCAGACAGTGGGGGAGGAGGCCCCCCTGTCAGAGGCCTAGAGGAGCGGAATAGGGCAGAAAAGGGAGGGGGGTGTAATGGGAAGATAAGAGTGAGGTGATAACAATTGGGATGTAATGTGAATAAATTAAAATAAAATACTTTTAAAGACTTAAGAAAAACAATTTAAGGCAACTTTCCTCGTTTTATAGAATTATTCTTTTCAAACACTATAAGTGCTGAAATTTTTATAAAACAACTCCAGAGAGTTTTTACTATGCTAATTGTAGTTATGCATCCGTGTCTCCTAATTCTAATGCATACTTATTTTCTTAAATATCACATATTCTTTGAATATATTATTGATAAGTTTTAAGGTAAAGAGTGTTTTTCAAAGACTGAATTTGACTTGTGCCTCTGATTATATAGTGTTAACATGGGAAAGCTATCTGCATTTAATTTCCATATATTCTTAAAAGTATCTGTGAGTATTTAGTGATATTACAATGCCAAGAGAAATGAAGTGTGCCAGGTTGCATAGTAACACACCATGAAATTCTGACTGTCTAACCAACCATTCTTCTATCTGACAAAATTAATAAACTATGGGAACTAATGGAGTTAAAATATAAACACTGCAAAAATCTTAATATAAACAGTAAAGTATATGTTTCTGGGAGTCGGTAGCTAAACAAAACTTGAGTGCAATTTAGGGATTTCTGGTTTGAATTTCATGTCATGTCATATATTACTATCCCATAATCCTAGACCCATATTGTGAGTAATGGTGTTCACAATCCATTCAGATACAACATCACTAAATTTCTTTTAAAAATAGATTATCGTAGTGTGTATTATCTATGTCAGTGCTCACTATGAGATTATGACATATCCATTTATGCTTTACAGATCATGTATAAAGGTACTCAGTAATTGTTCATAATACACATCAGTTATATATTTGTACAAAACACCTAACAACATTACAATATATACAATTGACTTTCAATCCACATATAAATTCAGAAGAGTTCTTTTAAAACCATACTAGAGAAGCAATGCCTCTGATTGCTGAGATAATGTTGCTAAGATCCACGTTATCTGGCAGACCAAGAGAAGTCTTTCGTGGTGTTTCTACAGTCCTGAGCAACTAATTTCTCATTAATAACCATTGGAAAATATTGAAGACCGGCCACCCTACATAATTGTAGTATTAATCTGTGCAATTTATAAGATGAATATTTGATAAATGCACAGTCATCAAAGTGATTTATTTTTGGTCTCAAAAGTTAACCAAGATGCTCAGGAGGAAGAACATAGAATCAGTGGATGTCTAGCAGATATATGCAAGTGGCTAAGAACATGGTACACATTGCCCTAGTACCTATAATAGCTAAATATACAGCTTAGCGCTTGGGTATTGCTTAAAAGTCTGGATATGAACATTGAAAACAATGTTGTTATATGTCAAACTTGGGCCTTTTTATAGTCTGCCACACTGACATCTCAAGTACATGAGAATGTTAATAGCTGTGTTCAAAATACACAACCAGTTTAATTAACTTTGCAAAATAAATAGATTTTGAGTTAAGAGATTTGGTGTGGCTAGTAAATCCCTAACCCCACCCAAAACCACTCCAGACAAGACCCTCTGTTTTTGTGTAAAATACTTAAACCTAGAGAAAAGATACTTCAGCAGACTTTATTTAGATAAAGTTTAATTTACTTATTTTAGTAAACTGAGTATCCTGATCCATGCAGCCTATATTCTCTATGATAAGAAGGAAAATTGTTTATTTCTAAATTTAAATATGTTCTTTTAATGTATGAAGTTATTTTACTTTTGCCAGAATAAAACAAAGGTTCAAATTATTATTATATTATAATTGTATCTAATATTTTATATATATTATATCTCATAATTATATATAGTTATAATAAAAACAATGACAATGTTATATTAAGTGATTTCTGTGCTATAATAGCTTTTATTTTTGATTTGCCTCCTCCACCTCCTCTGATCCTTAAGCCACCACCTCAGCCCCCGACCTCAATCTCCACCAAAGCCTTCTAGTCCACCGCCAAAGCCTCTGCAGCTTCCTTGTCCTCTTCCTCTACTGCCTCTGTCACCAAAGCCTCCTCTGCCATCAACGCCACCCCCAATCTGAGCAATCTGAGGCATCCCCCACCTCCATGAGTCTCGACTATGGTTACTTTTGAAGTTGGTCTAGATGGGTTTTTCTCTTATGAGATGGCTACAGACCTATGGGGGCCGGGGAGTAGCATGTGCTGGTTTGAATGAAAACAGCCCCTATAGTCTTAGAAGTAGGTGTGGCCTTGCTGGAAGAAGTGTGTCACTCGGGTGGAGGCTTTGAGGTTTCACATATTCAAGCCAGGTGTAGTGTCATTCTCTCTCCCTGCTCTCTACCAATGCACATGTAGAACTCTCAGCTCCCTCTCCAGAACCATGTTTGCTTGTGTGCTACCAAGTTTCCCACCATGATAATAATGCACTAAGCCTTCTGACCTGTAAGCCAGCCCCAGTGAAAAGTTGTACTTGATAAGACCGTCCATGGTTATGGTCGCCTCCTAACCCTAGCTAATGTATCATGACTGTCCTTTGGGCTGATGCTTTGCTTTTCATTTTTACTATTTCTCAATTTCTCAATTCTACTTTTATCAGATCAACTTAATTTGGAAAACAAAAAAAAATCCCTATTGTTTTAAAAATTATTCTATTGCTTATTTCTGGAATTGTCCACTGCTATTGAACAGCTGGTAAATGTTACTATAAAGGGCTTCAGTGTAGGATGCATATTTGAATCACTTGGGGAGCTGGAAAGGACTCTGACACTGAGGTCCTAAGTCCTGAGATTTGGGTTTGATTGATTTGAAAGCTGTCATCTTCTACTTGATAGTGGATAATGCAGTGATACTTTGTTAATTAGCTTATAAATGTGGTTGTACTTTCCTTTGAACCTTGAGTTTTTAGCATAGTACATGACTACTTTAGGTATTATACCAAAATTATGAAACTCATATGTGATAGGATGCCAATTTATTACTCCTTTGTATATTCTATAGTCCTTGTTAAGTACTTTATAGACATTATGCCATCCAGGTCCCAAAGGAGCTTGCTGAGGTGATCTTTTTTTATCTTCCCCCTTTACAAAGAGAAGAATGTAGCCCACATTCTGCTTTAGTTAGTAAGCAGCAGCAGAAGGCTCAGAGGCTTTCTGAGCACTTCTGTGGAGGCACGATTTTATTCACTGAGGTGCAGACTCTCCATGTCACTCATTGGATGATGTTGCGTCATTCGGAGAACACAAGGATTGGTCAGGAGGTAAGCGCAGAGGTAAGCAGAGTATGAACCGTCCTACCTATACATATGGCACACTCCAGATCCTCCTGAGTTTTTTCTACTGCTCCCAGGCCCTGTGTAGGGACACGTCCATGTTTAAAATGCTTTGGTAGAGAATACTTTCATTCTGTTGGGTGATCAAACCTTGCTGCAAAGCATATGACAGAAATTTCACAAAAACATTCTTAGGAATGATTATAAAACCTAAGGTTATAGCATGACAGAGCATGCGTAGCAGCTGGCAACTAGCAGTCTATGCTCAGTGTTCTACTTTTTCTTCTTTTTATTGGATCCCGTAGCACAGAGGAGATGGCTTGAGCATTCTACCTGTGCTGTGCTACTCAGATACATTTTTGTTTTATTTGAGATGCAAAAATCTTAGGACAGAAAATAAAGTTATGTAGATTTAGAAACTTTTTTTATAGAAACAATGGGAGTTTGAGTGATAGACTTTGGTAGAAAAGCCTCTTGTTGCTTCATGTGATGAGAGCAAGATGGATTTGTTTATTATTCCGCCAAGACTATATAAACACAATGTGGATTAAGCACATGTTTAAACATAAACTGATAAAAAGGGGCAAATGTATAATGTTGGTTCTTAGCTGATGCTAATATAAACACACATTCAAAATGAAGATAGCCCAAGGCAACGCTTGTGCTAGTGTCATCTCTTGCCAATGGTCTGCTGATTATATACTGACTCTTCTGGGTAAAACACCATCCTTTCTCAAGGGGGCCAAAAAAGCAGAATGGAAATATTCATACATATTCAAGCTGGAATTCATGTTTTATTTTCTCTGCACAGAGCTTGATAAACTATCCTACCGGGGTTCTCAAGGAAGACCTAGCATCACAGAATACCCATATAACTCCACCAAACTCAGAAAGATCCAGTCAGCCAGCAATTAGTATATGGACTGCAACACCTCTGTCAAATCTGGCATGATGCTTAATCCAGTTTTCTCTGAACTCTTTTGTGCTTTATTCTGTCCAGAGCTATTGGAAGTAGAGCATTAAGATCTCTTCCTCAGAGCTTCTGAGGCACTACGCCTTTAAGATCAGGAGATCATACTTCTTTCATCTTTTCTGGAAGCAAGCCTGACGTCCACAGTCTTAGGGATATGAACTTAGATAAGACTTCTCCTCTTAGAGAGTTTGCACTTGCTATGTCTCACTGTCTCTGAGCTACCTGTTTCCTTTTTATATTAATCAGTCAAGACACTTTATGAAGGCATTTGCCTCCTGCCTTGGCACCATGTATTTGTCAGTCTCATATTCTGTGGCAATGGAGTCTGTCAGGCAAATAAAGTCATAAAAAGCACCCCCATGTAATCCCAATGAAGCATAAAACCCATACAAGCAATGAAAGTACACGCTGGTGACCACCTGCACCTACTGTCCTTACAGGTAGCTTGGCCCCACTGAGTTTCCTCTGCTCTTATAACTTCTCTTCAGAAATAATCACTTCAGAGGTATAGAGAAAATATCTTGTTCGTTGTGTGGATGCATTGCCTTTTAATAAAAACAAAACTAAACTAAACCTATAGCCTATAGGAAAAGGTAGAACCTTAAAACACAGGGATCTCTACTTTTCCAATAAATGAAAAATGGTTGTGTGTAGTGAGCAATAAAACCTATAAAGTTTTGTTTGTTCATTTCTGGCCTGGAGGAAAACATTTTAGAAATAATTGTGGATTGAAACATATTTCATGCTGTGACAGCCATAGAGTAATTTTACTTTTAAGTGAAATAAAGAGATTAAAAAACCAGAAGAGCCACAAGATAAACTTGCCAAATACTTGGAGGAAAGGCTGTGAACAGCTTAATGACTGCTTTCTGATACTCCATTAGAGGTAGATTCTTACTTCTAGCAACAACTTCTAAAGTTGGTCTGTAACATGGACAAGAATGTTGTAGCAGCAGTTTCTTCCTGTGGTTCTTAGCACTGTGATAATCAGTCTTAGGTATACACAGTCTCAGGTATCTACATGGGAGGATGGTGGCTCTTTATCCAACTCTCAAGACAGAGCTTGTATAAGAGACTTGTCAAGCCATGTCTCAAGGAACCTGAAATATGTTTGGGGCCATTTTTTTATCTTGACAATTATTTTAAAATTATATTTAAAATGAATTGCATATTAAGAGCCAAGAGTGAAAAGAAGCAATTTAAAGGTATGTAGAAGCCACAGTTTATGAATACAACACATTTTTAAAATGATAATATTTATCTTTAAAAAATACAAGGTGTTTGCACTTATAATGAATACCTACTCTCGAAGCTGGATGAAGAAAGTCTCAACCCAAGAACCGGCTAGTTACTCAAGCTCTTATAGAATCTAAAAAGTATTGGTATACGTGAACTGTTTATTTCACACACACACATGCACATGACTGTATTAAGAATTCACAATTTTTAAAGAAGGAAAATTTAATTAAAGACTCAGGAATACATTTACTTGTTAATATGTTTCTTCATCATTTTACATGGAAGCAGTAACTAGTAACAAAAGTTTACTACTTGGGCTCCCAGTGGAGTATTGCATATAACAGTTTTGTAAATAAAAGCTTTGACAAATGAGTGTTATTTGCTTTGTTCTCCAGTGTAGGGAAGCTAACTAAAGTAAGAAACAAACAAGGTCTAAACTGCCGCATAAAGGTGTGAGCTGGGGTAGGCCTAGAGACTGATATGACCAGAGCCAATTGCCTGCTTCCTGCCTGGCCAGTTTACTCTTATGGCCTTTTGCAGCAGGCAACATTCATCATCCAAACCCTCCCTTCACTATTTAGGTGGAATAAATGGTGGTTTGTGGTTCTCCATCATTCTATATTCCCCATACACCTACATAGGTGTGAGTTAAAAAATCTGCAGTCAGTCGAGATTACAATGCAAACTGTAATTCATTTTTCAGTTGACTCCCACTTTCCCTTCTGTTATTTGTTATTCTTTACTTTGATCCCTTTGAAAACAAGCTTTTAGTTTTTCTTCTCCCCATTTTTAGTGACCTGTATAGATTTGTATTTGATCAATTATACTCTACAATAATCTAGATTAAAGTACCAACGAACCCTACTTTGTCTGAGTTAATTCTTTGCTTCCTTCTACATTTTCCCCAGAAAATTGTGGTCAAGAAGAGATTGTGATGTCTGAAGTAGTCTTTATCATACCATGATGTAAAAGACGGGGAGAAACTAAGGGAAGAAACAGAGGGCACAGGAGGACATGATATGTGGAATCATCCAGAACTTTGTTCCAGCTTCTTCAGGAGGGCACTGGTACACCCATGCAAATGGGATAGGAAACATGACAGAATGCAGAAGACTTAAGGGACATCACATACTGAAGCTACTAAAGAGACTCCCTTTAACTATTAGGTGGGGTTGATAATCACTTTCTTATTGCTAAAGATGGAAAAGAAGCAAAAACTAATGGAACTAATGGGTAATAAAAATAATAAGGTAACAATGGGTGGTTCTTAATGATGATGAAGAGATGTGCTAAAAATGTAAATATTTCCAGTTCAGTATCCCCAATTCCTCAGCTCCTTATAGCAAAGAAAAATTTGAGGGTTTCTTGTTTGCCAAAGCTTTCAGTGAGAAATTTAGCACCTGGAGAAGGATATTAGCCTTACTTCTTGCATTTCATATTGGAACAATGTAGGTGGCTAAGTTAATAAGCAATGATTTCGCTATTCCACCATGCGTCTTGTCCGTAATCAAGTATTTGTGCATGTGGTTTTAGTATGTGTTTAAACATACAGTTCCTGCATATCAATGAGATTACACAAGTCTATCAGTCTGTGTATTTTCCATTCTAAATGTATGTTACATCTTGATATTTTATTAATTTTTGAGAATTTCAGTGCATTTTGACCATACTCCTCATTCTCCATCTTTTCTCACATCAGCCTGACATCACTATCCACCCAACTTCTGATTCCCTCCTCCTCACTATCCCTCGCCCTCCTACTCCCCTTCTCTTCTTCAGCTATATCAAATGTGATTTGTGTTGCATAACTACTATTTGATGTGGGGCTTACCCTAGACCATGGTCACAAGTTGTCATACCAATAAAAAAAATCTGTTGTCCCTTTCCCAACCGATATCAAATGTGAGTAGCTTCCCAGTTTGTGACGGGACTTATTTTCACCACCACACCCTACCCCCACACTAAGAATGCATCTGACTTGAGCTTGTGCCAGACTTTGGCATACTATCATAATACTTGTGCAGATGTTTCACTATGTCCAGAAAATGCTGTTTTCTTGACGTCATCTACACAGCTGGCTCAACAATCTTCCCACCTTCTGCTTCTCAAAGATCCCTGAAAGAAAAAATAAGCTTCTCTGATGAAGTTTGAACAATCCACTGATCTATAGATATAGCAATAAGCCATTAAGAGCCATTTTAATACTACCTATTTTGCAGAATAATAGCAGTAGGTTCCTTTAGGGGCTATGACTATCTAGCCACAGGTTAAATTTTGACTTTTTATTTATGGACATGTTAATAAAAAAGAATCTGAGAATACAGTATTATTATGTCAATATCATTGTAATTTAATTTATAATAAGCATTTTGATAATAGCACTTTATTCTGGGTACAAGAAGCAAGATTCCATGCACTTATGAAAAAAAACAAAGATCACACACAGACTAATAGAACAAAAATTACACAAGAGACAGTGTTTTCTCAGTTTCCAGTACCTTGCTGACTTTAATACATGTTCACTGAAACCTTACCAAATGTTATAATCCATGTTCCATTCTAAGGCTGGCAAACATAAAGCACAAATTCTAACTTTTGAGACTAACAGATGCTTAGCAAACTGCTTTATTTATTGCTCAAAAATTGCACACTTCACAAGTTATCGTTTGTTAGTTTTACAAGCTATTGAGCAGGTGAGGGAAGCAGAGCACATGCTTTAAAGAAAATGAAAGGTTGCCTTTTCACTTTATTCTTTGTACTCAGCAGCAACATAAAAAGAATGTATAAAGACCATACAAAGCCTTCTATCTTAGTTTGCTTTACAAAGAATTGGCAGGCAAGGTTTGTCAGTGTGATGAAATTGTTCCAGTCTAGGAATCCATGTCTGTGTCTAGCTAGGCATGTGCGTGTGTGCCAGGGTATGCTCATCATCAACATTCTTGTATTGGTTTGTATCACTGTGAAGATCAATTAACACAAACAATGTAAATTAAAACAACACTATTTCATAGTCCTAGATGTTTAAAATATTTAGAATGCATAGTAAGAGAACTCTTTCTGGAAGCTTTTGCAGGAAAATGTAGTTCATTGAGCTTTGTAACTTCCCCAGACAGAGTACATCCGTGCAGTGGCATGTGCTTCATCTCTGAAGCCACTTCTAATGTCATCTTCACACTCTGAAGTCTTTACAGTCTCTCTCACTCTGCTTCCATTACCATTTCTGCTTCCTTGACTCTTGCTTACCACCTCTTTCCTATGATGCCATTTGTGGGAATCTTGTGGTCCTTTGAGTAACTTAGAATACTAATGTCCATTTAAATGAACATCCAAATGTCTCTGCTGATGTGTAAGACAGCATATTCATATAGTTCACTGATTAAAATAGAGGTACCTGCCGGGCATGGTGGCACACGCCTTTAAATCCCAGCACTCGGGAGGCAGAGGAAGGTGAATCCCTGTGAGTTCAAGGCCAGCCTGGTCTACAAAGTGAGTCCAGGATGGCCAAGGCTACACAGAGAAACCCTGTCTCAAAACAAAACAAAACAAAACAAAACAAAACAAAAAGATAGATTTACCTTAGGGTTATGTGGGTTTGTCTACTGCCCCATTGATGCTATTATGCTCCCCATTCAGGATTCAACTTTCAAAAGGTCATTTTATTTTAGGGCATTTACCCAACACAAAGATCAAGACTTTTATTATTTCTTTGTAAAATCATTTTCTTTTGTATATGGGTGCACTTGAGAAATTCACAGCTTTATCTGGTACCAAAACCAGTCAAGGGATGTGCTGGCAACCAACTGTTAGCAATTCTGACACTATCAGTGCTTTCGAGCCTATGAATAGAAGTTGTGTTGCTAGCAATGGGTAAAGAAATTCTGTGTTGTTGCTTGTTCATAGTGATGACACTATGTAGAACCAGGTAGAAAGTTATTGCATTTCCTTTTCTAATTTTCTAACTTTTCTCTTTCAAGATCCAAAAGGAATTAATTAGATGTAGAACTTGAGTTAGCCAATGTACCATGCAGCACACATAGACTGTATGAAGACTATGTTACCTCACTGGTGCATGGCAAGCCAACATTAGGCAGTTTCTTTTTATGAGTGGACAAATTCTGGTGGTTTGTACTGAGAATTGATGCTTTAACTGCCATAGACTCAATGTTACTGTGAACGTTACACTTTTATCAACTTAACTAACCTCTGCGGTTTTATGGATTGTAGGTCACATACCAAAGACTTAAAAACTAGCATCTACATTTAAAAGAAAAACACATAACATTTGTCTTTTGGAGGTCTGGGTTGGCTACATTAAAATGTTCTAGCTATGTTTATTTACCTGTAATTTTCATAATTTAATTTTTAAACACATGAATGATATTTCATTATGTAAATATACCACACTTAAATATCATCACCAGTTGATGGACATAGGCTGTTTCTAATTTCTGGCTATTATGAATAAGCAGCAATAAACATGAATAAGTATGGATCTGTTGTAGGATGAAAGTTCTTTTGGGTATGTGCCCAAGAGGGATATAACCACATCTTGAGACTGATCTATTCTGAGATTCCTGAGGAACTTCCACACTGATTTCCATAGTGGTTGTACACATATGCACTACCACCAGTAGGTGAAGGAATGCTTAATTCTCATTCAGAAAAGCAAATAGAACAAACAGTGGAAGTTCTTAAAGAGAGGGAACAGAAGTCTACTATAGAGGTCCTCTAAACAATCTCCAGCCAGCAGGAGAGTGAAGCAGATGCCGAAACTCACAGCCAAATATTGGAGCAGAATGCAGGAGTCTTAAGGAAGAATTGGGAGACAGCAGGACCTGAAGGACACAGGAGCTCCACAAGGAGAACAACAGAGCCAACAACAAATCTGGGCCCAGATGGGCCTGCAGAGACTGATGCACCAACCAAGGACCATGTATGGAGGCCATAGAATCCCTGCTCACATGTAATCTGTAGGCAACACGGTCTCCATGTGAGTCCCATAATATGGGGAGTAGGGGCTATCTCTGACATGGACTTTGTTGCCCACTCATTGATCATTTCCCCTTGGTAGGGCAGCCGTGCCAGACCACAAAGTAAGGGGATGCAGGCAATCCAGGTAATGATAGGTGATAAAACCTCCACTTTCTGAGGACTTGGAGAGGAGGTGATGCGGGGAAGAGGGAGGGAAATTGGGACAGAGGAAAAGAGAAGACAAAGAAGGGGACTACAATCGGGTATAAAGTGAATAAATTAAAATAAATACATTTAATAAAAAAAGAATTTCCAAAACATTTGCCTGTCACAACCTCATTTTAAATAATAGCAGAAAGTATTTTGAAATATTTTCTTACAGTATTTTAATCAAGCATTTATTAAATAATGTGCCAAGATGAATAATAGTCATGGCACAAGCAAATACAACAATGTATTGGAAGTTATCATTTGTTTTTGATGGTGTATAACACAGAGGCTGGAGCCCAGTCTGAGGTTAAGTGGTCTATATGACAGTGGTCTTTCAGAACTGTGACTCTTGGTTTTGTTTTCATTGAAATTATAACAAAAAGTCTCCATAAAAACACTAAGAAGTTTAGGTATAATATTAGTGTTTATTTGTTTCTTAAAATGTAGCAAGTGCTCAAGCAATGGTACTCCTAAGGGGGAAAAGTCTTCCTTTTTTTTTTTCTGTTGTTCTTGAGTCAAAGTGCAGTTGCTTGAACAATAATTGAGTATACAACTTGTTGTAAAATGAAAGAATGCAGGATGCTTTGTCCACTTTAAACCCTGCAGTGCAGTATTATGGAAGGAAGATAGTGCTATCTAGTTTTAGACTTCCATCTTCACTACAGATTAGCACTGGAGAATTGATTCCTTAAATTGAATTTTTAAATTTAATCCATTCATCAGTAGCAGAAAAATATGCTTGAATGTCCCTGTTGAGAAACAAAAACAAAACACAACAAAACAACAAAATGTGCAGTCGCTCTACTTTCTACTTGCATGGAAACGTTAAGGTGATTTTGCTTAGCAAATGTTCTATTTCCATATTCAATACAGTACTACAGAAACACTGTAGAGTATACTTTAAAGCTGTATGTACCAAGGCTGATGTCCATGCATCATTTTGTAGATGTTTCTACAATAAGCCTTTAAACATGTTTTTCATATCAGCATACAAATGGTCATATATGGCACAGTGATTACTTATGACAACTGACTCCCATGTACTCTACAGATACTGCACATATCTTGGAATATCTGTAAATAAGAATTTCTTAGACATTCAGCTCGTACATGAATTTGAGACTAATTATGATAATTTATGATATATACATCCACAAATTATAAGAGTAAGTTCGTATGTCTCAACTTGCAACTAAAAAGGAATACATACCTAATCCTAAAATTATTCTCATTTTAATGTTATTAGTACATTTGTTAAGTACTTTATTACAGATATATGAGATTTACCTTTAAATTATAAATGTGCTGTGGTATCCAGCATTAAGCAAGTTGTTGGGCATCAATTTGAAGATTGACCAAACTTTCCACATTGTGTTTAAATGTCTACTTTCCATCAGTTTTAAGCTACAGAGATTTTTTTCACCCTACCATTCACCAGCAAACTATAAATTCTACATTTGATAGACATGAATAATGGCTGGGACCTCATTTATGACAGTAGAAATCCCTGGTGGAATTTTAGTTGTATCAAAGGACATGGTGTGAAGTCAAGCATAGCTAAGTTTATGAACCCTCAACTTACTTATCTGTAAATAGGTATAATAAAGCATGCCTTTCATGATTGCTATATACATTACATGACAAATATGTGCAGAAATGGCATGCCGTACTTTGAATCCCATTGAGCAATGATCATTTTCATGGCTCTTAGCTTGTCAGAAAGAACTAGATACAGAATGATTAAAAAAATAAAAGACTCAATTCAACCATGCACCTCAATTTAGAAAGAAGGGAAGCTGACATTTTATTTTCAACTGAGACATTACTTTCTTATTTCCAATACTTTTCACAAACTCTTCTCTTCTTCAAAAGTGGAATAATAGGATTTTTACATATTTCATCTATAGAAGACCACTTATCAAAGAGAAAGGCAAGTGAGACAGAGACAATACTGTGCTCATATTTTTCTATCTATTGAATATCTTACATTATTAAAGGAATCTATTGGCTCTTTGTTTCTTTTCTAAGGATTTTTTTGCAGTAGAACACAATGATCCCTCCTTGGTGGTCTTTTTCTTAGTTATGTACCTAATTACATAATGAATATGCAGCCAGAACATGGCTGAGTCTCACTTCTGGTGAGATTGAGCCAAGGAAACTCTCATTAACAACTGTCATGGGAAAACTCAACGCAGACAGAAAAGTCATCTCACATCCTCACGCAATGTCCTGTTCCTCAGTTACAAAGGTTCATTTTATGCAACTGTCCTAAGGCTCTTGGATTTAGAATGTGGTGTGAGAGTATTCTATCTCAGAAGTAATCTTGTATTTTAAGAATTACAAGACTGCCCAAAACTTAATTCTCTTTTACTAGTAACAGTTTTATTAGTTACAGTGCTTTGCAGACAAGTTTATCTCAGCATTTTGTGATTAAAGTGATTTATTTTCTGAACTTATCTCTTTAAAACTTCTTCCATTAACTTCCATTGTTTAATATTGCAGCCTAATGTTTAGGAGTCATGCATAAAGTATATATGTACTTATGTGTGCTCCACATTAAAAACATACTCAAGTGCTTGATAAACTCTTGTATCTCACACCAATAATTTTCCTATGTCAACTACCTTAAGACAACATTAAAACAAGAAGTTGACTTGAATTTGGCTTTCGCTTGTGAGTCTATTTGTTTCTAAACAATAAAATCTCAGTAACGGAAAAAAATGTAATCACTACTTTGTGCTACCAATGGGATAAAAATGTTTGCAAAATAAATAAGGAAAAAAGAATATTTTCAGTTGAATACCTAATGGATGTCATGAAAATATTCTGCTACTTACAGCTTCTTTCTGTTTAATCAAATAAATTAATTCTAAACTCAGTGGAAATAATTATGCAAATTGATGAAAAACAGTTTCTAAAACAAGGCCAGTATTGACTATGCAACAAGTTAGAAAAGCAATAAATGTCCTTGCTTCAAGTAAGAAACAAAGTATTGCATAAAAACTATGAGAAGATGCATTTGCAAATGGAAATACTGGAGCTGGATGAAGCATGGGGAGCTTCAAAATACAATCACAATGGCTAAGAAATTGTTGTAGAGAAACTAAAGGATTATAAAACTGTGATAGAAATATAGGTGAATGTAAGGAACAGTATAGTGATATTTACATCTGTTTTTTAATGGGATATTATGTATGTGTGTGTGTGTATATGAATGTAAGTATTATATATATGAATGTATGTATGTGTAATTTTACTATACCAGATAAGAAGATTATAATGCATGTGCAGGAATAGAGCAAAATGAAATATGATATTTGTACAAGAAAAAATTGAAAAATGTATACCCATTATGCACTGTGAACATGGACCTGTCCCAAGGGGGAAAGGAGATTAAAGAAATTGCTACTAAAGTCATAAACATACAAGAAGCCATTAAATGTTTTGAAATAAATGGGCATATCTGAGAGAAAATTTTGTGAAGGTACCTAGCTACCTAGCTACACTATGCAAATAGTTAATTTCTATGTTTTAATTAAAAAGATAAAGATAAAAATTGTCTTTTTTACTTTTTTATCTATGAAGTTATTATTTTTTTAAACAGAGGTTTGCTTATGAAGTACATGTGAAACCATATTAAAGAATAGAATAGAATTTTATTTTGTTGAGTTGTTATATTAAAATAAGGAGAGCCAGAAAAGCCAGGAGACGTGAGAGGTTTGTGGGTCCCAATTCCATTGTCCTCCATCCCAAGGAGGTCTGTGTCTAGCCCCAGCAACATTCAGCTCAGAGCCCTCCCTGATTCTAACTTTATATGCTTGATCTACCTGGGAACAGACAACAGAGAGCCAGCAGAGCCAGTAGAGACCCACCTAGGACAAAGCAAAGAGAATGATAACTAGGCCAGAGACAACCAGATGGATAGAGGTCAACATAAGAATATAAGCAACAAAACCAAGGCTAATATGACACCAGTGGAAACCAGCTACCCTCCAACAGGAAGTCCTGAAGTTACTGTCATACCTGAAGTGCAAGAAAATGAGCATAAACTTGAGTTTATGAAAAGAAGAAATAAAGCAAACATACAATCAAACAGCAGAAAGAATTGAATAAATCCCATAAAGAAATGCAGGAAAATACAAACAGGAGAAGGAAATAAATAAAGCTGTTCAAGACCTAAGAATAGAAATAGAAGCAATAAAGAATACACAATATGAGACATTCTTGAAGGTAGAAAATTAGGGAAGAGAAGAGGAACTATAAATACAAACATCCCCAACAGAATACAAGAGATGGAAGAGAGAATTTCAGCTGTAGAATATACAATTGAAAAAAAAATCAATACAACAGTCAAAGAAAGTGTTAAATCTAAAATGTTACTGACTCAAAATATCCAAGAAACGTGCAACACTATGAAAAGACCAAGCCTAAGAATAATAGGAATAGAAGAAGACTCCCAGCTCCAAGACCCAGAAAACATTCTCAACATAATCATAGAAGAAAAGTTTCCTGACCTAAAGAAAGAGATACCTAGAAACATACAAGAAGCTTACCAAATAGATTGGACCAGAAAAGAAAATCCTCCCACCACATAAAAATGAAAACACTAAATGTACAGAACAAAAAAAAAATATGAAAATATGCAACGGGAAAAGGCCAAGTAACATATAAAGGCAGACCTATCAGAATCATACCTGATATCTCATCAGTGACTCTAAAAGCCAGAAGGTCCTGGGTAGATGTCTTGCAGACCCAAAGAGACCAGAGATGTCATCCCAGCCTACTATAACCAGCAAAACTTTAAATCACCATAGATGGAGATTACAAAATATTCCATGACAAAACCAAGTTTAAACAGTACCTAGTCACAAAACTAGACCTACAGAAGATGATCCAAGGGAGGATGCTCAAATTTCCCTCAGAAAGGGAAATTGAAAAGACAGATGTAGTGATTGGAGAAAAGTAACAAGGTCAGAGAGAGAGCACAGACTGATATGTGGGTGGAAATCTGACCTGAGGAGAGCAGAGGTGGGAGAACAGAAAGCCTTACAGAGAAAAGAGAAACCGTGTGTGGGAGCATTTCTGTGCAAACTGGAGACATAAGTCTGGGTAGGATCCTGGGAGAATATGAGGGAAACTCTTAAAGAGACTCCTAGTAGCCATAGTAACTAATGAGGACACCCTGTCACTAGATAAGACTCCTAGTAGATGGAGGGGAACACCTTCCCACATATGAAAACTTTGATGCAGAATTTATCCTGCCTATGAGATGTGCAGGGATAAGGATAAAGCAGAGGTTGAGGCAATGTCCAATCAATGCCTGGCCTAACCCAGACCCACCACATCAGAGAGAGCTTGCAGAAAGGAGCCTAGCAGAGTTGTCCTCTGAGAAACTCCACCCAGCAGTGGTTTGAAATGGAAACTGAGACTCACAGTCAAATACTGAGTGATATGTAAAGAGTTTTATGGAAAAGTGCCTCCCACAGAGAGCAAAATGGAATCTTCTGGATAAAGAAATACAAAATCTTGAACTTATGCATGAGAGTATTTAAAGTGGCCTGTGTGTGACTTGTGCGTATGTTAGTAATTCTGTAGTGTATGTGTGTGCATTGTTTACTATATTTTCTGTTAGAACTGAGGCTAAGGCATATTCTATAGGTTTATTACCCAAGAAGACAAATTCTGAATTCATAGTGGACAATTTCTCTTTGGAATATGATACTTTTCCAAGATTTAGAAAAATACTATTTTTTCACACTACTTATAATAGTCTGTTGAGTTTGTATGATGCTGTGTATACCTAGAAGAATAAGAACACTATTCACTACCCCTAAGTGATACTTCGGTATCTGGGAAATAACTAATTATGGAGTGATTAAGACAGAAGTGATAAATAAATCCAAAGTAGTAGGTGTGTTTTTATAAATCATTTATTTGTAGTTTCAATACCGATTTTGGTTTCCAGGTTTCAGTTATTGTGTTATGCATGGAATCATTTGTCTACCTAGGATAGTGTGAATCACATCGCCATAAAGCTGAAGACGGTCTACATAGACTATAACCTCACTCACTAATCCATCGCAGCAAAATTTTAACCTCAAAAACATACACAAAGGATGTCACTTTTTCAGATACTTCCTTGCAAATCATCTCCCAAATATTCCCTGCTACATTTACATTTTAGAAGTCAATGTTCTGTGTCCGCTGTGGCACAGAGAAGTTTGTTTTTTCTAATTATTAGTTGCAGCAATACATGAAGATGCATTTTCATTTAAGCCCTTTTTTCCCCCTTAAAATTTCACGGGGCATCATTCTAATGGATTGAATTTAGAAGCATCTCTTAGTAAGTAGAGATGGTTTTAAAGATGACTTGGACATGTATAATATACAATGAAATGAATGGTTACACTGCAGTGCCAGCATATGGCAGGTATAGTACATTTCAAATCGTGATCAATTTAGTCACACTCATGGTGATTGCACTGACACTAACGAAGTCCAATTTAAAATAGTTATCATAGATTGTAACCTGTTTACTGACAGTTTATACCTTGAGAAATACAAAGCAATATTGAATTCTCGGTTTATTTGCTACTAATATTTATTTATAGAAAGTGGCAGGTGTAATTAATGCAGTCAGAGTTCATAACGTAAACGTGCAGGCAAACACAAGGAAACTATGTGTAGTTGAAATATTACAACCTCCCTGCCTCATGAGGCACAGGTGCTTATGTATTGGAGCAAACTGGCCCTCAGTGAGCGTTGTAGTATCTGCATTGAGGTATAGCTGTCTTTGGCACTCCCAGAATATCCCAGTGAACCCAGCAACATTACTTGTACCATAACTTGCTCTGTCTTTTGCATTACTCACGGTGTAACAGCAAGCAAAATCTGCAATCATATTCTAGTAATTTATCCTTGCCCCTCTCTCAATATTTTGTTCTGTTCTATACAATCCATCATATTTAGCCTTCCTTACCTAGGTGTGACACACTGACTCAATCTGGTACATATTGTGTGACCAGGGAGCCATGGACCAGGGAGGGGTGAGATGGAGCAAGAGTTTGGTCTAGACGTGTCTAAATCCAAAAAAAAAAAAAAAAAAAAAAAAGAATCTCATCCTGAGATCAGCAGGAGAAGGATCCACTCCCTCCCTGCTCCAGGCCTGCACATACAGTGCATATAGCCCTGTGCCTGGCAACCAGGTAAAACTTCCTTTCCCTTTATATGGTAATATCCAGCCACACCTGGAATTCCCCTTATGCAAATGAGGCATCCTCATCATCTTGGCCTTAGCTAATGATGTCCACTCCATAGCCCCTACTCACCCTCCAAAGTCTTAAATAGCCTTTGTTTTCTGTTGGAGGTTGTTCGAATGTATTTTGATGCTAATTACTGCTTGCTGTCTCTGTGCCCCACCTGTACCTTGCCTGAGAGCCTAACCTGTCTGACCAATAAGCAGAAAGACTCAAATGGTATATACTCACTTATATCTGCATACTAGCCCAAGGGGCATGTCCCATGAAAGTCTTCACTTACCAGGAAACTGGGACAGAGGGGAGGACATCCCATTGAGACTCTGGATGAGAGAAACATGGGAGAATAGCAAAGTAGAAGGATCCAGAGGATCCTAGAAACCTACAAGTAGAACATTATGGTAGGCAGATTTGGGCCCAGGGGTCCTGCTCAAACTAAGGCACCAGCCAAAGACAATACAGGTGGTTAACTTTAAACCCCTACCCAGATCTAGCCAATGGTCAGAACAGTCTCCACAATTGAATGGAGAGTGGGAGATGACTTTCTCACGTACTCTGGTGCCCCACATTTGACCATGTCCCCTGGAGGGGGAGACCTGGTGGCACTCAGAGGAAGGACAGCAGGTTACCAAGAAGAGACTTGATACCCTATGAGCATATACAGGGGGAGGTAATCCCCCTCAGGAACAGTCATGGGGGAGATGAATAAGGAGAAAATGGGAGGGAGGGAAGAATGGGAGGATACAAGGGATGGGATAACCATTGAGATGTAACAAGAATAAATTAATAATAATAATAATAATAATAATAATAATAATAATAATAATAATAATAATAATAATAAAAGGGCCATCATGCCTGGGCAGGGCAAACTGGATAGGTGTGGCTAAGATTCCAGGGCCTCAAAGACATTCTTGGGAAGAGGGAGACCAGAGGAGAGAAGAGGAAGAAGGAAGGCCACCATGTGGCCATGTGTTAGGTGGAGGAGAATCACATGGCCAACATGGACTGAGTATTTGGTCCAGATGAAGAACATTAACAAGTATATGGGATTATGGATGGGAGGTACCTTGAGAGAAATTATTAGAATCAGATGGCATGGGATTGGGACAGGTATTCCATACCTGCCCCGCTATGGGAAGTAGTTTAGGGAATTAATATCTGCCCTGCCCCACGTTAACTAAGGCTATTTTAAAATATAACAGGTGTCTGTCTTGATTGAATGCTAGCAGGTTAGAAAATACTGCCGTAATAATAGTTATAGGCCTGATAATAAACATTACTAGGACACACTAGTAAATTAACTGCAACAGTTTTCCCCAATTAAAGTAGCTGCCTCACTGAATTTGTCTCCCAGAAGTCTGTTTCTTGAGTTCACCAAGGCCTGATGTCTCCATGCCCTGGATGTCCTCGCCTTGTTCCCCCTCCCAGAATTCATGGTTGTAATCACTGGAGCTCATGCTGGTGCAGGTGGGGAAATGATCAAATGCAGCAACATATTACTGTAAGCATCATGGAACATCACATATAATCTCAACATGCTCTAAGTCCCTTCCTCCATACTTTGCCTAGAGGGAGGTAGTAATGCTCCCCAAATAATACTTAGCCCACTTTTTATTCTCATCAAATGTTTAAGTCAGATACTACATGTTATTGCAACATGCCTCAATCATTCTGGTGGACAAAGTTACACTTATGGACTATTAATAATTGTGGTCAGAATACAAGGACTAGACCTTAGTAAAAATATAGGAAAGAAGTTGTCAACATCTGTTATCATAGTTAGCCTCACCTGTCAACATAACCCAAAGTCACTTGGTGGAGTTTAATTATTAGTATTTTTTTTTTAGAATCAGATTGGCCTATGGACACATCTGTGAAGCATTTTCTTAATTGCTGTTTAGTGTAGAGGTTCCAGCCTAAGGGGGGTGGTGCCATCCTTAGGCAGGTAGTCCTGGGAAGTGTAGGAAAAACAGCTGAACCTGAGCTTGTGAGCAAGATGTAACCAGCATTCCTTCAGGGCCTCTGCTTCAGTTTTGACCTCTAAGTTCTTGCCTTAAATTCCTGCCTTGGCTTTTTAAAACTGTGGACTGAGTTCTATGAAGGAAGTAAACTTTTTCCTCCCCTAAATACTTTTGGTCAGTGTTTTTATCACAACATAAAGAAAATAATGGCACTTATGATGAACTCAAACTGCCATACAGATGATATGCTGCTTTCCTATATGACACTTTTTATACCAAGAAGTGTCAAATTTATTTTATGCTTCTTTTTGACACATTTTCCTGTTATGTAGGGCAGTGCCCTGGAAACCGAGATTCTCCTGCCTCAGTGATAAATTTTCAAGCATGAGTCATCACACCTGGTGACACAGTGAATTTCTACATAATGATGCGAAGCATAAGAATTAAAGTCAGGGGGAAGCTCCTAAAATAGATGAGAATAATAAAATAAATAGAAACAGGAAGTTAAATAGAAAGGGAAGAGCTGTGTACAGACTTCACAGTACTCATAAAATCCTGCTTAGTTCATTTCTAAGACGTGTGAAAGCTGAAGTACAAAAATACGACAAAACCTGTTTTGTTGACTGGGAAGATATTTATAGCGTTAGCAGAATTAAATAATAGAAGAGAAATAAAGCATTGAATGTATCTAGTATTTATATTGTTTTAAAGGTATTTTGGAAACTCTGGAGTATTATACAAACTGTCTTATATTCAGATAGTGAGGAGATATGTTCAGGACCATTACCAGATCCAGTTAAAGGAACAACTGAGGAGGGTGTGAGTCTTCTGAATGTAAGTCACAACCTGTCACCCTGAGCTTTTCACATGATTATTCATCAATTATGAACTATCAGCAGTGAAACAAGGAAAAGAGTGACCAACTAGAAGTGAGAGTAAATAATCATGAAGAACTAGATCATTGAGTTGGGTGCCTAATGATTCCTGTAATTTCATTTTAAATCTACTTGCAATAAGATACTAAATAAAATTTGTTTCACATGTGCAGAATATTGTTTTTTTTAGAATAATTAAGTGGATAAAATTTCATTCCATAGCATCTGAGTTATAAGTTTACAGAAACATAAAAAGGGTGCATTTTGAGATAGAATTCTATTTGGATGACAATTAAAGTAAAACTGGTGAATAAGGGAAAATTACATTATGAACCTTAAGTGGTTAACATTCACTGTTTAGATGACTATTTTTTCCTTCTAGAATTTGACATTTATTAATTTCAGAGCCTCTGGTCTTCTACTCTATAAAACTTAATTTTACAATAAGTATCCTATTAATGCTTGCTGGTCCCAGAAACAGACTTACTTCCAAGTTTTCATGAAAAATTTCACAAATTTCATCCAGGACGAATCTCCTGAAAAGCATTTTCACGATAATTCAGAACATTAGATGTAAAAATGACAAGTAATGGAATACTTTTTGTTGTATATATTAAGTCAGAATAAAATTATACAAACATAGTGTTTATAGTGGGTGTTCAGGCTAACAAGCACCAGAACAATCAGGCCATGAAGAAACTCCATGACACTGATGTGGCCAAAGTCAATACCCTGATAAGGCCTGACGAAGAGAAGAAGGCATATGTTCAGCTGGCTCCTGTTTATGACGCTCTGCATTTTGCCAACAAGATTGGGATCATCTAAACTGAGTCCAGCTGGCTAATTCTAAATACACATTTTTCTCACCATAAAAAATTATACAAAAATTTATATAAATATTTTAGAAGAGATATATGAATTGCAGTTACTTTCTCTTCAATGATTGAAAATAGTGATTTGTAACAAAGCTGTTTTACTCTGCATAGTTTGTTTTATTAATAAAAAAAATACATCAGTACAGTTCCTTAACTTTTTTGTTTATTTGCTAATTAGAACAATAACTCCATTTTAAAAACAGTACTTTTTGCCTTAAGGTTATCAACTTAATATTCAGTTTACACTTGACTTTGACAGCTTGGAACTTTATTAGGCAGATTCTTACCCCTGTGTTATTACCCTTTCAAATAATTTCCTGGTATCCATATTTTTATGATATATATTCATATAATATATAATAATATATGCACATATATAATATACATAGTATATAAATATATAATGACAATATGTATATGTCTTATATGAATATATCTTACATGAATATATATATTAAACTTCAAAACACTTCATTTTATGGGGCTTGCTCCTTTCATATATGATAGTGTTGTGGCTCCATTAACTCACTTGAACTCTTCTGGAGGTATTATCTTTGGTGGTCTCATTGTTCTGAGATATCAGGTAAGGCAAATTTGCTGACCTTCCCATATCCTGAAATTAGGCAAGAGCTGTCATGGTCTCTACATTCTTTCTTCTTAGAATCTGAAACACAGAAGGGGTGGCTGTGGTCATCTCTTTGCCTAGCATTATCTTGTTTTCTCAAGGTCCCAATCTCTGGAAGCATCGGCTGGTCGGCACCTAGGTAGGTTGCACAACTTGGCAACATATACTGAAAATAGAAAATGTCAAAAAGTTGCTACAGTTACTAACATATTTCATGAGTGTTTTAGCATTTTTGTGAGTCCCATACTAAAGTTCATTCTTTCAAGTCTTCTGGTGCTAGGCAAGGAATCCAGTGTACTGTGGGTATTGTGATTGTGTTAGTACTCTGTGGGGTGGT
Source organism: Acomys minous (assembly GCF_964271855.1). Taxonomy (NCBI): domain Eukaryota; kingdom Metazoa; phylum Chordata; class Mammalia; order Rodentia; family Muridae; genus Acomys; species Acomys minous. Next base: position 135,984,799 of record NC_140483.1, read on the forward strand.
ACTTCTCAGCAAGGACTGGTCACCCTCAAAACATGGACCATGTATCTCCTGCTGCCACTTCTAAGCTGTAATGTCTGAGTTGTCCACTCAGGAAATGAGATTCTTATTTAGAATTTAATATGGTCTTACATCTGAACTACATAAAATATGTGATTTTTAACACTAACATGGCAATGTCATATATTATAACCCAGTAGATGTAACTCATGTGGCTCAAACTTTGAAGTCCATGTGGATCAGGAAAAAAAAATAGTGATTTTGAGAAACCGTCCTTGCTCTGTAATTGGAGCCATTGCTACACATGATAAGGAACCTATAGCCCCTCTGTACCCTACTGCTTAATGAAGTGGAGAGTAACACTTATTTAGCACAGGTTAACTATAGCAGGTGTGCTACATGAAACAAATAACCGACATGTTGGAGACTCTACCTTAGAACAGTGGTGGCTTTGTCACCTGAATTCCTTACTCAGAGACTGTCATCATTAAGAGGAAGTGATATGGTAACAAAAGGATGTGTTCTGTCCATATAAAGGATTTCAAAACTAACCTAGTTTGAAAGTCTTTCACGTACCAAAAGTATAGCTCCTGTTCTCAGGCTTTTCCAGATGCCTCTGGAGACTCCAGGAAGACATAGTCAAAAACTTTGCTTAGGGCAAAGCTTTCACTGGCTGACAAGAATCTTCACAGGCAGAAAGTAGGATGACTGGATAGTAAAGTGGATTGGACTATAGAGTTGTTAGAGTTAGCTATCCTTTAATGATTCATTCAGAATGGATTTTATAATTCCTTTTTTTTTTTTTCAAAAGGCTCACAGTTCACATTTGTTTTGCTCTTTAAGGGCGTTTACATTTTACGGTTTTCATGATTGTCTTCATTATGATTCACATTCAAATTTATCTCTACCAAGTTACCAGTATAAAAAATAATGGAAAAAACTCATGCAACAGCTTAAAAAGTAGTCAAACCTGTCTGTTTCTGTTGGCAAAGAGCTGTCACGTTGTATATACGAAACTGATATAATAATCATTGAAATTAAAATATGTATACTGGTTGGCTGTTCTTATTTTCTCTGTTTTTTTTGTAATGTTTTCTATCCTAAATAGTCTTTGTTATCCTTTTTCATACTGAGAGCTTTTTAATATGATCGTGAAATATGTTCTCTGAATAATTCATTTCAAGAGTTACAACTGTGTGGACAAATCACCTAAACTAAATGTGTGTTTCTAAACTAAAACAGAACAAATCAAAAGAAAACATAAATTTCCTGGTCTCAAAAACATTTGAGGCTGTTATAGGAAGTTAAAAATAAATTTTAATAGATATATGTAAATATGTGCACATAGAATACTTTTAGCATAATTCTACAATCTCCTAGGTATCTTAAGTTTATTTGAGGAGTAGTAGCTCATTTTGTAGCAAAGACCATGCTTTCCATAATTATCACTCAATTACTGCAGATAAATTATATAAAATTGACTCTTGCCCTAGATCTCTCAACCAGCCTAGCTGGAAAGCAATGGATATTTAGGCCTTTTGACATCAGGTATAAAGCTACTTGATTTGGAATTTGTCCTGATGGATTCTAGTCTTGCTTTGATCTAGTATTTCCTTTCTATACCCCCCATTGCTTACATTTGAAATGATAATGTATATTCTGTGCCATTGAATGTGTGAAGCATGTAATTTGCTTTTTGATTTTACAGGGGGGTTATAATTAAGATATTGCCTTGAGTCTCACAATAGATTTTGGACTACTAAACAATTCAGAAGCTGTTAAAGACTGTGGGAACTTTTCAAGTTGGTCTGGAATCTTTTCTACATTATGATATGATCAAAGTTTATATCACATTTATACTGAATCCAAGTAAACAGTATCCAGATAATTGCTTCTCAAAATGCATGCTTACCTAAATACAATGTGTTTTTGTTATTTTTCATATTAGTTTGTTTTCTTATGATATCTTTCTAGAGATGTGTTTCTGTATGATAGGAAATAATTGCCTTCTTAAGTGACAGTTCCTTGTGTTAGGACTCTGAAGTGTTATAATTTACTGAGAGGTCACTGGTCTTGAACTTAACACAGAGACACCATTAAAAGAAAGCACTTATATTTGGATCATGAGAAAGAACAATAGGTACCCAGTGTTTAACTGATTACTCTTAGGGGAACAGATTTCCTCAAATTCACTCAAGTCATTTCTGCATCAATGGAGAAGTGTATCATTGTTTGTGACGATCACAGGATTATGATTCAGTTAATGGCATGTTGTCTATTATTAATTGTAAAGGTGCACCAAGTTATTCTCTTTTTCACCTGTAATTGATAATTGTAGATGCACTTAGAGGTCACAAATACATATTCATCAGAAACTACATCTACATTTTAAGGTTGTAAAATAGGTTTTGAAAAGCCCATTTATATTTTTAACTAACTAACTAACTAATTATTAATTAATTAATTTACATTACATCCCAAATGTAGCCCCCTCCCTCCTCTCCTTCAGGTTCCCCCTCCCTCCCTCTTACCCCATCTCTCCATCCCTGTTTCTCAGAGAAAGAGAGCTCTCCTCCCTATCAACCCACCACAGCACATCAAAGTACATTTCTTAGGGGGGTGATGGTGCAGGCCTGTTATCCCAGCACTCTGGCAAGGCAGAGGCAGGCAGATCGCTTTTAGGTGGAGGACAGATTGATCTCCAAAGCAAGTCAAGGACAGCCAAGGCTACACAGAGAAACTCTTCCTCACAAAAACAAACAAACCAACAAACAACAACAACAAAACCCATTTCTTTTCAAAATAGAAATACTTTGTATGCAGTCTTTCTGGTTATTTTCACATATTTTGATTACAGAGTTACTTTCTAAGAGGAAAAATTCAGGAACAAATATTCTATATGGAAAAAGGAAAAATTACAAAAGAATGGTTAACACTAACATTACAATTATAGCAAATGTAGATTTGAACAAGGTTTAGATACAAATCTAGTCTTTTCTTTTAACCCAAGAAAGTTACCATTTTACAAATATTCAAAAATAAGAACAATAATGATGGAAACATATGAATCAAATATGAATTTCCCATAAGTGGTAATGACTACTTAAAGTTCTGTCAGCCCATAGGAAATAATGCAGCTAAATTATGAATAGCAACTATCAGGTATACTTGCTCAAAGCAATTTCAATATGAATCTTACATTATGGTATTAATTCTCCTCATGGTATTTGCCTAATCCCATTTATGTCAAAATATTTATAACTGAAAAAATATAAAGGATGACTATTACATAAATCTGAATAAAGAATATGTATGTGTGTGTCTTAGTGTACACATACACACAAACATATATATATAATATATATACATACATATATATACTTTACTATTCATATGAAAGCTACTCAGAGCACAGTGATATACTGTACACTAATTTGTAGTTGTCATCTTGTAATATTTAGAACAGATCAAGAAAGGAAAAACTTTTACATGGAAGTAAAAATTCTTGGCCATTTATGAATGCTTTACAGACAGAAATATTGTATATTTTTGAAGATTATTTTGTTTACTATTCAACTTCATTAATTAGAAGTTGATTAGACATTAATTAGATATGTTTTCACTAAATTTCTTGTGGTCAATAAAATGTTTCAAATAATTTCTTCCTCTTATGTATTTGATTACAGATATAAATTGTGAAACTTTGTGCAAAAAAGCCATTGGGGAAAATGCCCTCATTTCTACCACAGACAGAATTCTGCCTTAAAAAGGGTAAGCTTGGATACAGGCAGAGTCAACAGCCAAACTCTACCAAGACAGTGTAAGCAAGTCCTCAATAGTTCCTGCCTCACAAATATTTCTGTGAGATATGTTGAGCCAGAAGGCTGAAGAAGATGCTCCAATGTTATAGAAAGCTTTATGTGACTATTCAGACAGCAAACTATCATCTTCTCACTGGGAAAGCTACTAACCTGCACTCCTGGCATACTCAGGTAATCAAGTTTATTCCTTCTCAAGTCTCTGAAGGAGTTGAAGACCAGATAGCTTAGTTTTACAATGAAGCTTAGTTTTTTATGGGTTAAAATGTTTTTATGTTTAGATTGATGTTTGAAGTTGATAATGACAAGAGGTGATGAAGATTGATTTGCATTCAGAATTTTAGAGGCACTAAGATAGGAAAGGCGTTTTCTTCAAGGCTGTCAAATACAAATAGCCAAAACACTAAGAATGTAACATTTATATAATTACTGATTGTGTCATGGTTCTTCTTGCTATATGTAGTTTATTGTGTATAGTATAATAATATAAATGTACATGTAAAAAATAAAAAAAGTTAAAAAAAAAGAAATTGTGAAACTTGCAAGAAGGTACATGGATGTGGACAAGCATCAATCCAGTTTACAGACTATGCTTGTTTGCTTATTATATTTTTTTTGGTCAAAATGATATGGATTAAGCATTGACAGTTTTAACCTAAAGTTTCATAGTAGCTTACTTACAGTATAGGATCTAGGCGGACTCTTTCAACAGAGAAGACCGACTAGCAAGAATACAGACCATGTCCTTTTTAATGCAATGTGCAATTTTATTACCACACTTACAACATATGTTATGTTGTTTATTGCAAGTATTTCAGTTTTCTTTCCCCACTCATAATTATTTATCCGTTAAATAAGAGATAATATAGTTTATTCTTAACTTTATAAGAAATAAAAATAGTAAATATGGAAATTTGAGTTGTTAGAAAACCCAAATATATATTCTTATTTAAGGGATGTGTCAGTTCTAAACTGGGTTATGGTACCTTTAATTTGATGATTGTTTGTCTGTGTGTTTGCTATATTTCTCCTTTAGGAAAATGAAGTGTGTGTGTGTGTGTGTGTGTGTGTGTGTGTGTGTGTGTAATTTGAAGTGAATATAATACTCTGACTAGGAGTAGTTCATAAAACCACATTATATGGAATATTAAGTAAAAACTATAGTCTTAATTCATTTTGAATACATCATAAAATAGAGGAAATAGAAAAGGGAAAATCCGTGCAACTTCTCTAGTCTATCCCCTGGGGCTATAATAAATTTGTCCCATGAAATACATCCAGCAGAGTTTTACTTTCCCCATATTAGGACACTAAATGGCCCTTGTTTAATACAGTCCATGGAACTGTAATATGAAACTCAGCATGAAATACTTGCATGACAGATTTCTAGTCTTCAGAGTAAATGTTTGAAGTGCTTGGTTCATCATATATGCACATACAACAGACAATAGACGCTCTCATATGTAAACTCAGTTTCCAATCAGTACTTCTGACTTTATATAGAATAAGAGTTGGCCAATATTGTTACGATGCTCAAATCCAGCTGTATTACCTATATTTGTACATAAGATTTTATTGGAACACAGCCACACTCAGTTGCTTCAGAACGGCCACTTTGTAGTCTTTTGGTAAAGGAGTGTGGCAGAGACTGAAAATAATGACACACATAGCCAAGTATATTTACTACCTAGTATTCTATGGAGAAATTTTATTAGCTACTAAAATGCTGAACATCTGTGTATGGGTCTCATCATTGCACCTATTATTTTTTTCTGAACCCATATATGTTCTTCTGATATTGCAACTAACTTTCATATCACAGTTAAATAAAACATTCTAACAATGCGCATCCACCGATGTACAGTACTAGTGTATACTATTACGTCATTTAATTGTAAATGATGGTTACTCTTCTTTCTCACTCATGAAATGGTGTGTAGTGAGTCTGAAGCCTGAGAGTTGTCACCTGTTCCTGTGCACAACACTGTATCGTATACAGGGGCTGAATTAACATGTTCTGGAATTATATTATTTCCAGTCATTTACTTAACAGATAGAATTTTGATGTGTTTAGAAAAGGGAATGATTTTAACTCTGTAATTTTAATAGATTTCCATAAATAATATGGCATTTGGATGACTATTTGAAATGCAAATATCAGATTGAATAAGTCCCAATATATTGAGTTAAAAGTATACTTCTACATTGAAAACTTTCGGGGTGATAGGGTAAAGAAATTCTGTTTTGACCTAGTCTGCAACCCACTATTCATTAATTCTCGCAATCTCTTTAGATCATGTAGATCAAGAATACTTAAAAGTCATCTTTCAAGTTCTGTTGAATCCCTACAGGTTTTACCTATACTGTGATGTTTTATTTTTTTTTTAAGGACACTTTCCCTTTCCCTTTTTACAAAGTTTAATTCTTTTCTTATGAATACATGAATACAAGGATACTGTCCCTATGGATATTAGATGTTTTATATTGCTGTTATCATGCACATACTACTGATATGTAGACATATTATAGGGATGAAAGTTCATAGCTGTGAGATCTGGTCCTGGACTTGGACAGAGGTCACTCCTCTAATATCAGAACATTTTCTTCAGCAGTCTGACAAAGACCTCTATCATTTTGACTTGCGTTATGAACATGTTGGGAAGGAGGTTAGATAAAATGTCTAAATCCTAGTAGTTTAAAATGGTGAATATTAGTAAAATTCTAGTGGCTTTTAAGCCAATTGTGCGATATTTAACTTTGCAACTTAAATTTCAATTGCTGAATTATCACTATTACCTGAACAGACACATTTTATATTTTCCATCATTTTAAATGTGGGGCGGACTTGCTCTAGATAGATGCAATTATTGTCAGCTTCTGATTTTTTTTCTCAGCACAACCCTTTCCTATTGCTAGAAGTGTGAGGCTCGCACAGCTGTGTTTCAAAGCTTCTACCAATCTAGCTGCCTAAGAGGATTAGAAAAGTGACTTGGAACTGGGCTTGCTATAGTCTCACCTTACCCAGGTAATGAAAAAAAAAAAAAAGGAGTAGGAGACCACAGCCTTACAAACAAAGCCAGATGGGTAATCCATGACCTGGATCCTCTCCAACCCTCTCAGGCCTCTAAATGCCCAGCTTGCTGGCTTCCCTTCCCTGATTAAACAGAGACTGTACAGACCCAGCGACAGACTCACATACTCAATTTATACTTTAAAAATCTAAAATCAGAGGAATCTTTTCATAGGCAGTAATTATAGAAAAACTTATGTTCTGATAAGATTAATCATAAAGCATAATTGTGGTTTCAGAGGCAAACGTAAAAATATATGTTGTCAGAAATACTCCACATTAATATTAAAATCCTGGAGGAGATCACATATTAAACATAGCCTCACTTTACTTAGATAAGGTAAAATGACAGGGTTGGGGGACAGCACACTGTGGTTGCCTTTAGGTTTGTACCCATATTTACCATTTTGCCCTAAAGCCATATATCAAATACTGTCAGAGCGCTTGAAAGGCCAGATGAGCTCAGCACTGAGGTAAGAGGAGAATGTTTGCCATGGCATGGTTTCCATTTGCTCACTTCAGAGAACAACCTAGTGACATTCACAGTCTAACTGGTTACTGCTGCCAGAATACTCACTGGATTTGTGTACAAGAGATCCCGAAGAAAATGCCTGTCAGGGATGCTCTTTATGTTTCAGTTCTTTAGGAGAATAAAAGAACACAACTATGGCATTTTTCTCAATCAGACCAAAATAGTTACTTGTTGTGAATGACGCTTTTAGAAGGGAGTGCTGGATGTCTTAGCATATCAGAACACAACATACAGACTAGACTGAAAGCAGGAAATACACAGAAAATAAGGAAACACGGCAACACTAACGATGCTTATGACTTTGAAACATCCTCAGACTCTGCAGAGAAACTCCAGGAATGTGTTATGTCCACAGATATTCATTTTTAAAATTTCAATATCAAAATATAACTATATATCTCTTTTAATTTGTAAAATAATTTATGCAGATTACATCCTGATTGTTATTCCCCCAATTGTATCTTCCCATTCCCCCTCCCTTTCTCTCCCTTTTCCCCTCCCTTAGACCTGTGAGAGAAGGTGACTTCCTCCCCCACCATATGATCACAGCTTACCTGGTTTCATTCAGATAGCCTGCTTTCCCTTCTGCTGAGGGCCACCAGGCCTCCCCACCAAGGGGAAGTGGTCAAATAGGGGGCACCAGAGTTCATGTCAGAGTTAGTCACTGCTCTCCTTATAACTATGGAGAATGAGCTGACCATTGGATAGCTCTGAATAGGGGGTCTAGGTACACAGCATGCATTGTTTTTGATTGGTAAAGAACTTTGCTCAGGGCCCCCTGGGTCCAGATTACCAGCATTGATGGGCTCCTTGTGGGGCTCCTGGATCCTCTGAGTCCTTCTGTCTCCCCATTCTTCTATACCCATCTCACCCAG